>NW_025920148.1:718797-872586 GCF_902686445.1 Sciurus carolinensis
AAATAATCTGGAAAATTTAAAGATCTTACCAAAAATAGCAAAATTAGAGTGAATGTAGAGGAATTTTGGTTGCAGAAAGAATTCTATTGTCTCCCATCCCTTTCCAACAAGACCAGTCTTCCTTGGAATCCTGTTTTCTTTGCACAAGTTTTGCCCTTGAATGGCCCAGACCTTTGCCCCTTAGACTGTGTCACTTGCTCCTACTCAGTTCTATTCCTGGTGAAGTTGTGCTGAATCTTGGATGGTGGGAAACAGTCTCCCCTCTTGGCTATCCCCCACCAAAACTGGAAGAAGACTCAGAGGTAGCCAGACTGAAGCTCAGTTGCAGATTAGGGCTGATCAACAGGAAGTAGAGTCACTGACTGTGAGAGAAAAGGGCACAGGCCACAGCCTGACACCTGAAAGACAATGACTCCATAGTTCTTTCTAAGGAAGATAAAATTTACTACATGTGCAGCATCTGGTTTATGCAGTCACATAAAATATTTCCCATTCACAGGATGGAAAGTCTTGGAGTCTTCAGGAGGAGGGTGGAGTGGGTTGGCATTTTTAAATATTTTTAGGTGACCCATGCCTGTGATTTCTACTTCTTTAGGATCATTTGAGTCTAGGAGATCATGTGGTTAACTTTCCAGGTCACAGAATATACCTGTGACTGCATTGTCATATTATAGAAACTAGATTATTCTAGAGTGAAGGGTTAATAATCTGTCCTTGGAGCGAGAAGTCCAATGTAATTTGTGGTGGAAATATTTTCAGTTGAATAAACAATGACCATGTGCCAGGAGTCAGGGAACATTAATTCAATATAGCTGTACCTCAGCTGGTTGTGCAAGATGGGAGACAAAGGCCCTCAGGGCTGGCTTGCTTCTCTGTACACTGAGGGCATTTTCCTGCATGCTCTCAAAAGCCCTTTTTTCCTTTGGTGGCTCCTCTGTTCTTCCATGGAGATTGGTCTCTGGCAGACATTTGAGAAGCAGATGGATAGTAGGAGAGTGGTAAAAGATGTGACTGCTCAGCCTAGTACTACCTGACTTCCTGGGGATAGTGTGCAAACCTGGTTTCTTCTTCCTAGAGAATTTAACAAGCAGTAATCTCAGAATAGTTAAATTGGGAGTTATGATATGACTCAATGGTCAGGAAAGAAGTTGTTGGAAAAAACCATGACCCCTCAATTAGATCACATCTAAAAGCATATGTGGTTGGAAACTATGGATGCAATGACCAGAACCAGGAACCTGGTTTCGAAGTGTGTGAACTTGAGTACATTTGGGGTAGTATATCTTCCTGGCCTCCTGGCTGAGGAAATTTGGGACATCCCCACATTTATCTCTGAGTGCAATGGAGATTGAAGGAGTGCCTGGATAACTGCATGTGGCAGAAGAGCACAGAGGTCATTGGTGTTCTGGTATGACCCAGTAGCTCCAATTCTCCAAGCTCTGTCTGAAGACCCTGTCTCAGATGAATGATTTTGAATGATGCACATATGACTGGTAATTAATTTAGTAGTTCTATGGAATTTTGAAGTCAATTATTATTTGGGGCAAATGATACTCATTTTTATTGAAAATTTTCATAAACCACTGAGGTTTTTAATATATTTTAGTAAGTAAAACAGGCAAGGTGACTTAAGAAAAATAAGTAAACAAAATTAACTCAAGTGCAAAAATTACAAAGATGATGTGGAAATAAATATATTTGGAAACCACTTGAAGATGTGAGCTGACAGGAAGTTTTCCAAACTCAGCCACAAACTGACTGGTGTGGGGCCTCCAAGAGGTGCTATCAAAGAGTGTTCATCTTTTCTGATTCCTCTCTTTCTTCTCAAGTTCTATGATAATTTTTTGTACCTCAAGGAGACTATTAGTGCACTGGTAGTCCAAGAATGATTTAAAACATACCTTTGGAGACTGGATTTTTCTTTATTTTCTGGCTCTACCACTTTCAAGACCAGTGGCCTTGGGAAGGAAGTTTAACACCCTCTGAGCCCTGGTCTCCTTGTCTATGAAGAGGAGGTGTCCTGATACCTGGGTTCTTTCACAGTGCCATGAGGTGACATAGAGGCTTCCCAACTCTGTGGTGTACTCAGCTATTCCCCTGCATATCAGAGGGGAGTGTGGAAAGTGATGGCAGAGAATGGGATAGCAGTGACTGAGATTGGGGGTCTCTGAGGGCCTCATGGTTGTGGCATGCCTGGTGCCTGGGAATGTTTCTGTACAAGGACACAGGATACTGGGCTGCTGCCAGGGCAGTGCCCTGCATAAGGAGACTCTGTGTAAGAGCTCTATCAACTCTGATCTTGATCTCAGTCTTATAGCTCTTGGGAAGGAAGAAATTTTTATGCTTGACAAACACAGTATTTCACCAGCTCCACTTCTCTTGTGTCTGCCCACTTTAGAATAACTTTTAAGAATGAATTTTTTTGAGAGAAACACAAAGCTCCTAACAATTAAACTTTGCAACAGTGGATTGCAACTGAGGAATAGCTACTTAGATGTCCTAGTTTCTGTGACTTTCCTGAATACAGAGAATAATGGTTTCATAAGCATTAACCTGATAATGAGACATATATAAATAAGGATTCCTGTTATAAATCTTTAGACCTACATCTCCATCAGAGACCAGAGCTCCATTTTATCCCAGTGTAATCTTCAAAATCTGGGTGAATCTTGATTTCCTAATCCCCTTTTGTTCCTCACTTGAACTGAAAATTTAGCCACATTAGTCACAGCAGGGGAATCTGCCTGGAATATTTTTATCTGTCTCCAGTGTCTGTTTTCTCTTCTTCCAGAAATAACTTCCAATTTTTCCTGGAATCCTTCCTCTGCATTTTACCCTATGATTTGTGAGGTCGGAATATGACCAAGTCTAATAAATTGGAGTATGGAAACCCACTGAACAAGAAAACACAGTCTGCCAAGTTGGCTTGAACTGGTACACACAGACTCTTTCAGAGGCCCACAAATGGCTCATAGGAGTTGAGCATGGAAATCTTAATGCCATCTTGTAGTTACAGAGGAAGTCATAAAATGGGATGGAAACTAAAAGATGAAAAGACAAAAAAAATAAAACCAGAAAAATAAAAAAAAAGACATCAGTGAAACCAGCTGTGCCTGCAGTCAGAACTATCCCCAGGTTTATCACCTGTAAAAGAAAACACTGCCCCCACATTTCTCTGTTAGTTTGAGTTGATTTTCTTTTACTTGAAAGCAAGAGTGCTTACTGACCTACAGCTTTTCTCAATTCCCCTTCATTTGGGGACAAGAGAATGGTAACAAGGAACAAGAGAAGATTAAATATTCAAAGAATCCAATTACCTAATTAATCAATAGGCAAGTGAACTAAACAGGCACTTCTCAAAAGAATAAATATAAATGACAAAAAATATGTATGGAAGTATGCTCAACATCATTAGTAATTAGGGAAATGTAAATCAAAACTACACTGATATTTCATCTCACATCAGTCAGAATGGCATTTATCAAGAACACAAATAATAGATGCTGGAGAGGATATGGAGAAAAAGGAACACCTTTACACTATTGAGGGAACTGACAATTAGTATAAGTATAATGGAAATCAGTATGGAGTCTCCTCAAAAGACTATGCATGGAATGAACATATGACTCAGATATACCACTCTTTGGTATTTATCTTGATGAACTAAAGTCATCATACCACAGGGATACATATTATCCATATTTATAGGGGCACAATTCACAATTGCTAAACCATGGAACTGGCCTAGGTGTCCATCAATTCATAAATGGATAAAGAAAATGTGGTAGAGATACACAATTGACTTTATTCAGCCATAAAGAAAAATAAAATTGTGTCATTTGCAGAAAAATGAATGGAACTAGAGACAAACAAGTTAAGTGAAATAAGTCAAACTGAAAAGGTGAAGGGTTAGATGTCCCCCAGGGAAGCTAGAGAGGGAAAAGAGGAAAACAAAGCTGGGGGTGAATCTCCTAAAAATCAAAGGGAGATCAGTAAAGGAAAGGAACCAAGGGGTAGGACCAAGTGGGGAGGGAGGGGGGAAGTGCTGGTTAAATAATAGTGTTTGATTGTGTGTATGTACAAATATATAACAAATCTGAGCATTTTTTTTTATTTATTTTTTTTTACGTTTACATAGGGTAATGATGTTTATTATATTTTTCCCCTCCCCTCCCACCCCTCCCACCCCTCCCACCCCTCTTTTCCCTCTACACAGTCCTTCTTTCCTTCATTCTTACTGCTCTCCTTAGCCTAACTCTAAACCTAACCCTAAACCTAATGCAGCCCGTCCCACCCCCCATTATATGTCCTCATCCGCTTATCAGCGAGATCATTCGTCCTTTAGTTTTTTGAGATTGGCTTATCTCACTTAGCATGATATTCTCCAATTTTGACCATGTGCCTACAAATGCCATAATTTTATCATTCTTCATTGCGGAGTAATATTCCATTGTATAAATATGCCACAGTTTCTTTATCCATTCATCAACTGAAGGGCATCTAGGTTGGTTCCACAATCTGGCTATGGTGAATTGAGCAGCAATGAACATTGATGTGGCTGTATCTCTGTAGTATGCTGATTTTAAGTCCTTTGGGTATAGGCCAAGGAGTGGGATAGCTGGGTCAAATGGTGTTTCCATTCCAAGCTTTCTGAGGAATCTCCACACTGCTTTCCAGAGTGGTTGCACTAATTTGCAACCCCACCAGCAATGTATGAGTGTTCCTTTTTCACCACATCCTCGCCAACACCTATTGTTGCTTGTATTCTTGATAATCGCCATTCTAATTGGGGTGAGATGAAATCTTAGGGTAGTTTTGATTTGCATTTCCCTTATTACTAGGGATGTTGAACATTTTTTCATATATCTGGTGATTACTTGTACATCTTCTTCTGTGAAGTGTCTGTTCATTTCCTTAGCCCATTTGTTGATTGGATTATTTGTATTCTTCGTGTAGAGTTTTTTGAGTTCTTTATAGATTCTGGAAATTAGCGCTCTATCTGAGGTATGGTTGGCAAAGATATTTTCCCACTCTGTAGGCTCTCTCTTAACATTTCTGATAGTTTCCTTTGCTGAGAGAAAGCTTTTTAGTTTGAATCTATCCCAGTTGTTGATTCTTGCTTTTATTTCTTGTGCTATGGGAGTCCTGTTAAGGAAATCTGATCCTGAGCCAACAAGTTGAAGATTTGGACCTACTTTTTCTTCTATAAGATGCAGGGTCTCTGGTCTGATTCCGAGGTCCTTGATCCATTTTGAGTTGAGTTTTGTGTAGGGTGAGAGATAGGGGTTTAGTTTCATTCTATTGCATATAGTTTTCCAGTTTTCCCAGCACCATTTGTTGAAGAGGCTATCTTTTCTCCATTGCATATTGTTGGAACCTTTGTCTAGTATGAGAAAATTGTATTTATTTGGGTTTGTGTCCATGTCCTCTATTCTGTACCATTGATCTACCTGTCTATTTTGGTACCAATACCATGCCGTTTTTGTTACTATTGCTTTGTAGTAGAGTTGAAGATCTGGTATTGCAATACCCCCTGCTTCGCTTTTGCTACTGAGGATTGCTTTAGCTATTCTAGGTTTTTTATTCTTCCAGATGAATTTCATAATTGCTTGCTCTATTTCTGCGAGGTACATCATTGGGATTTTAATTGGAATTGCATTGAATCTGTATAGAACTTTAGGTAGTATAGCCATTTTGACGATATTAATTCTGCCTATCCAGGAACATGGGAGATCTTTCCATCTTCTAAGGTTTTCTTGAATTTCTTTCTTTAGTGTTCTGTAGTTCTCATTGTAGAGGTCTTTCACCTCTTTTGTGAGATTGATTCCCAAGTATTTTATTTTTTTCGATGCTATTGTGAATGGGGTAGTTTTCCTAATTTCTCTTTCTGAAGATTCATCACTTATGTATAAAAATGCATGGGATTTATGGGCATTGATCTTGTAACCTGCTACTTTACTGAATTCACTTATGAGTTCTAAAAGTTTTCTGGTGGAATTTCCAGGTTCCTCTAAATATATAATCATGTCATCAGCGAACAGGGATAGTTTGAGTTCTTCTTTTCCTATTCGTATCCCTTTAATTTCTTTGGTTTGTCTGATTGCTCTGGCTAGAGTCTCAAGGACAATGTTGAATAGAAGCGGTGAAAGAGGGCATCCCTGCCTTGTTCCAGTTTTTAGGGGGAACGCTTTCAGTTTTTCACCATTTAGAATGATATTAGCCATGGGCTTAGCGTAGATGGCCTTTATAATGTTTAGGAATGTTCCCATTACCCCAATTTTTTCTAGTGTTTTGAGCATGAAGGGATGCTGTATTTTATCAAATGCTTTTTCTGCATCTATTGAAATAATCATGTGATTCTTAACTTTAAGTCTGTTGATATGGTGAATGACATTTATTGATTTCCGAATGTTGAACCAACCTTGCATCCCTGGGATAAAACCCACTTGATCGTGGTGCACTATCTTTTTAATATATATTTGTATGCGATTTGCTAAAATTTTGTTGAGAATTTTGCATCGATGTTCATTAAGGATATTGGTCTGAAATTTTCTTTCCTTGATGTGTCTCTGTCTGGTTTAGGTATCAGGGTGATATTGGCTTCATAGAACGAGTTTGGTAGGGTTCCCTCCTCTTCTATTTCATGGAATAGTTTGAGGAGTATTGGAATGAGCTCTTCTTTAAAGGTTTTGTAGAACTCGGCTGAGAACCCATCTGGTCCTGGACTTTTCTTTGTTGGTAGGCTTTTGATGACCTCTTCTATTTCATTGCTTGAAATTGGTTTATTTAAGTTGTGTATGTCCTCCTCGTTCAGTTTAGGTAGTTCATATGTCTCTAGAAATTTGTTGATGTCTTCAAGGTTTTCTGTTTTGTTGGAGTATAGATTTTCGAAATAGCTTCTAATTATGTTTTGTATTTCACTCGTGTCTGTTGTGATGTTTCCTTGTTCATTCCGAATTTTAGTAATTTGAGTTTTCTCCCTCTTTCTCTTTGTTAGTGTGGCTAAGGGTTTATCAATTTTATTTATTTTTTCAAAGAACCAACTATTTATTTTATTAATTTTTCCGATTGTTTCTTTTGTTTCGATTTCGTTGATTTCGGCTCTGATTTTAACTATTTCCTGTCTTCTACTACTTTGGTATTGGTCTGCTCTTCTTTTTCTAGTGCTTTGAGCTGTAGTGTTAACTCGTTTATTTGTTGATTTCTACTTCTTTTTTTGAATGCACCCCATGAAATAAATCTTCCTCTAAGTACTGCTTTCATAGTGTCCCAGAGATTTTGATATGATGTGTCTTTGTTCTCGTTTACTTCTAAGAATTTTTTTATTTCCCTCCTGATGTCTTCTGTTATCCATTCATCATATAATAGTGTATTATTTAGTCTCCAGGTATTGGAGAAGTTTCTGTTTTTTATTCTGTCATTTATTTCTAATTTCAATCCATTATGATCTGATAGAGTACAAGGTAGTATCTCTATCTTCTTGTATTTACTAATAGTAGCTTTGTGGCATAAAATATGGTCTATTTTAGAGAAGAATCCATGTGCTGCTGAGAAGAAAGTGTATTCATTCTTTGTTGGATGGTATATTCTATATATGTCCGTTAAGTCTAAATTGCTGATTGTGTTGTTGAGATCTATAGTTTCTTTATTCAATTTTTGTTTGGACGATCTATCCAGTGGTGAGAGAGGTGTGTTAAAATCGCCTAGTATTATTGTGTTGTGGTCTATTTGATTTCTGGAATTGAGAAGGATTTGTTTGACGTACGTGGATGAGCCAATGTTCGGGGCATAGATATTTATGATTGTTATGTCTTGCTGATTTATGCTTCCCTTAAGCAGCATGTAATGTCCTTCTTTATCCCTTCTGACTAGTTTTGGTTTGAAGTCCACATTATCTGAGATGAGGATGGATACTCCAGCTTTTTTGCTGTGTCCATGTGCATGGTATGTTTGTCCCCATCCTTTCACCTTTAGTCTATGGGTGTCTCTTTCTATGAGATGAGTCTCTTGCAGGCAGCATATTGTTGGATTTTTCTTTTTAATCCAATCTGCCAGTCTGTGTCTTTTGATTGATGAATTCAAGCCATTAACATTCAGGGTTATTATTGTGATATGATTTGTATTCCCAGTCAATTGACTCATATTTGTTTTTGACATGATTTGGTTTCTCCTTTATTTGGCTATTCCTTTAGGCTAGCGCCTCCTGTTGCTGATTTGCATCGTTGTTTTTCATCTCTTCCTCATGGAATATTTTGCTGAGAATGTTCTGTAATGCTGGCTTTCTTTTTGTAAATTCCTTTAGCTTTTGTTTATCATGGAAGGATCTTATTTCATCGTCAAATTTGAAGGTAAGTTTTGCTGGGTATAAGATTCTTGGTTGGCATCCATTTTCTTTCAGGGCTTGGTATATGTTGTTCCAGGCCCTTCTAGCTTTTAGGGTCTGGATTGAAAAATCTGCTGATATTCTTATTGGTTTCCCTCTGAATGTAATTTGATTCTTTTCTCTCACGGCCTTTAAAATTCTGTCTTTATTTTGTATGTTAGGTATTTTCATAATAATGTGCCTTGGTGTGGGTCTTTTGTAATTTTGTATGTTTGGAGTTCTATAAGCCTCTTGTACTTGGTTTTCCATTTCGTTCTTCAGATTTGGGAAATTTTCTGTTATTATTTCATTGAATAGATTGTTCATTCCTTTGGTTTGTTTCTCTAAGCCTTCCTCAATCCCAATAATTCTCAAATTTGGCCTTTTCATGATATCCCATAGTTCTTGGAGATTCTGTTCATGATTTCTTACCATCTTCTCTGTTTGTTCAACTTTGTTTTCAAGGTTAAATATTTTGTCTTCAATGTCTGAGGTTCTGTCTTCCAGGTGTTCTATCCTATTGGTTATGCTTTCTATGGAGTTTTTAACTTGGTTTATTGTTTCCTTCATTTCAAGAATTTCAGTTTGGTTTTTTTTCAGTATCTCTAACTCTTTATTGAAATGATCTCTTGCTTCCTGTATTTGGTCTTTTAACTGTTGATTGGTGCGATCATTTAATGCCTGCATTTGCTCTTTCATCTCCTCCTTCAATGCCTGCATTTGCTCTTTCATCTCCTCATTAGCTTCCCTGATCGTTTTAATTACGTACATTCTGAACTCTCTTTCTGACATTTCTTCTGCTCTGCTGTCATTGGGTTTTATTGATGTAGTATCTAGGTTTGTTTGGGACATTTTCTTCCCTTGTTTTCTCATAATGGTCAGTTGTCAGTGGGACCCTGAGATATTGCAGTTTTCCACTATTGGCTTATAGTGTCCCAGTAGATTTCCAGTGTATCACCTCCCAGCCTTCAGTAGCCTGATGTCTTGGAGGAATCTGATAAAGCAGCTCATTCGAAGAATACTGCCCCTAGCCCCCTACTGGTTCCACGTTTTGGAACTGGCTCTGTGCGGAAATGCTCTCACTGTGGGCCTGCACCGTGCAGCTGGCCGTGTGGGAAGAGCCCACTGCCAGAGTGTGGAAGACTACCTTGGGAAGACTCAAGCTGCCCTGCCCGGCTCTGCTAAGCCACCTCTATCTGGGCCTGCCACCCGGGCTGAGCTTTACCCAGTGGGCAGACTCACCCGTGGCTCCACTTCAGTCCGAGTCTCTCAATGCCTCCCCTTCGGGCCTGCCACCCGGGCTGAGCTTTACCCAGTGGGCAGACTCACCCGTGGCTCCACTTCAGTCCAAGTCTCTCAATGCCTCCCCTTCTTAACTCCTGGGTTGTGGAGCGACCGGGGGTGCAGTCTCCCTCTAGGCCGCCATCTTGGATCGCCCAAATCTGAGCATTATGTACAACTGTAATGCACTAAAAAAATGTGGGGGAAAGAAGTTAAATCCATACAAGCCTTGAGAACAACCAAATTCTGGCCACGTTTTGGAGCACATCTTTTAAGAGTCCTAGAGATTTGCTTCTGCTTTCATATGCTCCTCCCTATGCAAAGGTTAAAATTTACTTTGGGCTAGTGGCTCGTATGAAGATGAATATAATCCAGGACATATTAAAGTCATCTATTTTTCTTTAGATTTCAAAATAAAACATTTCTATGGGAGGTAGGCATGGTGCCTGTTGTGTCCAATGGAAAAATGGACTCTGAAAGTGCTTGCTTTTTTTCTGTATTATATGTAGCGCTTTCTCAGAAGTCATGTTTGTAAAAAGCTATTCTATTTTTGAACAAATCATATTTCAATAGATCTACAATGCTTATTAAGAAATCTATCAACTGGGACATCCACTATGTGGAGGAGAAAGACAGTCCTGGTGTTCAGCTCTATATTATACTTTCTCCCTTTGAGTTTTCCTGAAGAGTTGGAAAAGCCAGAAAACTTGACAATGTAGCTGAAGTAAGATCAATGCAGATCTTGAGAACTCTTTAAAATATTTAGTGTTTACAGGACTGTTGACTTCTGGGAAACTAATGCATTGCAAAGATCCACCTTCATATCCTGATTCTTGCAATGAAGTTACAAAGATTTCAGTCATGTCACTCAAAGTAACAGACATGAGTTTATTGAAGTGATAGTACAAGGGAAAGGGGACACTCTCAAAAGAGATTGGATTCTCTCAGAGAGGAGACAGCGGTGTTTTTCTCCTGCACTCTAGTTTTATTGGAGGATCTCATGTAAGTTTCATGAGAGCCCTGTCCAGGTCCACCTTTTGACTTTTGACTGGTAGCTGGATGACATCAGACTGTCATGTCCTCACTGCCAATGACAAGTGTAGGTCACCTTGGTCGATGCTGTTTCTAATTGGCTTCTTAAACATAAGTTCTTAGAGATTATCTTTCTCATCCTGAGTTTCAGGATCTGGTCTGTAAAAAGGATCACAAAAGTCACCCTCTTCAGAGTAACTTGATTCCCTCTTATCAACATTATTTCAGGCCTGCATTTTTCCTGCAGAATATAGGTGATTTGCTGAGGAAAGTGTCATAGCCCATCCACTTAGACCAGGCAGGATACAGATAAATTGCTTCTTGGAGAAGAAAACATTTGGGGGTCATCACAATGGGCCCACTTTAAAGAATAATTGTCTTAATTAGAGTGGGGTTCTCACCACTCAAAGCTATCTGTTCCCTATTGATATGGGAAATCAAGATCATGTCCCGTGGTGTTGAAGATTGACAACTGAGTGAGCCAAGACTTGCATAGAAAACAAGTTTTATTTAAAAGATGTAACAGAGACAGTAGACTCTTCAAGAGAGGAGCTGGGACACAGAGCTTGGGCTCCTGAGTGTGGTAATATTTTGCTTTTGGATAGACACCCACCTCCTTTATTTCATGTGGATGTTGCCAAAGACAGGAAAGGATAAACTCAAGGGGTAATTACTTGTGTTGGAACTTGTGATCCTTCTAACCTGGAGGTATTAGCTATCTGTTGAACTTGAGCTGGAAAGTGCTATCCAGAGGTTAGCTGTTAGCAACTCATTTTCTTTGATAAACATTTAAAGGTCCTTTGCTCTGGTTCTTCAGTAGTTCTGCCCAAGTCACACTAGGGTTCAGGTTGTGTTCCAAACAGTGGGCCCCCAACCAGCATCTGTTTCACCAGAGAAATTGATAGGAATCAAGTTCTCAGGCCACACCCCAGACCTGCAGTATCTGACTCAGGGTGGCTCAGGAATCCTAATTTTCATAATCCCTCCAGGTGCACAATTGAGACTAAATACTTATGCCTTGTTTTGGTATCTTCTCCAAGAACAGGATCTTTTTCACCACTTTGCATAGACTTTTTATGATAACCTCTCTCACTGACCCCTGGCAGACAGGCATCCAGTATTAGCCAGTTACAACCAAGGCGTACTGACTCTGAGATATAAGGGGCTAGGCTCATGGCTCCTTAGTGCTCAGTAGTCCAGGGAATATTGTTCCAGTGTTCCCTTTAAGACCTTAAAACACAGCCTAATTATCAAAATCCTGTAAACATTTTGACTTTCACTTCTCCAGAGGTGAAAGCAAAAACCAATTCATTGTTTAATAAGTTCTGGAAATCATGTTGCTGCTCTTTGACCACTATTGAGAGGACCAGTTTGGAAGATTACATCTTTTTTATATGGAAGATCCTGGGTTCTGGTGCACAGATCTCCACCATTGCTCTGCATGACCACTAGATGGCAGGGATGCACTTACCTGCCAACACCTAGCGGTGCTCCACAGTCAGTCTCCCTGCTTCTCTGGGTCCCATTATAGTCCCTGAAGCCTCAGTGTGCTGAGGTGTCCAGGAAGTCATATGCATCCAGGGGCTTTGACTAGAGGGAGTAATGGCCATGATACTGTGGCAGAAAAGTCCTTTAGAATTTTACAGTCTTCCCATCCATACAGGTTAAGCTGATTATCTTCCCACAATCTTGAGTCATGAGAGGTGGTAGAGCTCTGGTCACAGGTCCTAAAACCAATCAGGTGGAGGAGAGCTCATAAAGTGGCGACAGGTCATTTTCTTCTCATAGGAAGTCTAGCCTGTTTGTAAAGAGAAAAAAGACCTGTCTATTTTGATGTTTTAAAGTGTCCACTGGGAAGGTAACTGAGGAGGTGGAAAGAGAACTAGCATTTGAATCTTGGGTTCAAGTTGGGCTTCACTCCTGAATATGGAGGGCTTTCTTCTGCTCCTGTGTCTCTTCTTTGACTCAATTTTGTTGCCAGGACAAGAGAGTGTGTACAACAGGATCCATGATTGCACACTTACTCTTCTCATGTGCAGCTGCCTTCCTATTCTCCCACACATGGAAGCCCTTCCTATTCCCCTCATTAAGATGGTAAGGTCTAACAGAAAGTACAGGGCTGGGTGCACCACCTGAGAAGCTTTGTAGGTTTGGCATTGCTGCAAGTATACATTGGGTTTGTATTGATCTGGTATGGTAAAACTCATAGGAACAACTTTGACTCTCACAGATGGCTACATTTTCTTACAAACAGTTGTGCAGAGCTATGTGGGAAGTATTGAAGGGTTATGAAAAATAATAGTCCTATAAGATAGCTCCCCAAGAAAATGGAAGGACAGTGTGACTTGGAAGGAAGGAGGGGGAATTGATCAAACATTAAACCTCTCCCAGGTCATTCTTTCCTAATAACAATGGGCCCTGGGGCAAAGGTGTTGATGCTGAATTCTGTGTTCTAAATCTTTACCTTCTCCTATGGCAAATTGGTCCTAAATGACAATGGACAAGATTTGAGTACTCATCTCTCAGGATCCAGCCTCTCATTCCCCCAGACAACAAAGAATCTCAGACTTTTTACGACTCTTCTAAATTAAAGTTTTAACCTGTAAAACTAGCCTCTGATGGTTAAAACTGCATGTACACAGTTTCCAATTACATCACTGTACCCTATAAAACCAAAATGTCATCTGTAGCTGATGGCCATTTTTCCATCCAGAAAGTGAACCCCACATTGCCCAAGTCCATAAAGGAATAAAGTCTTCTCTGAATCCACTGAGGTCTGCCTCTTGCCTTTTTGTGCTTACAGTAAGAACCCTTTCTTTACATCCTTAAGCTTTTCTTACTTTTGGTATGGCTCTCACAAGTGTACATCTTAAGTTAGAGTAAAAAGCAAAACAAAACAAAACATTGCTTTTCATTTGAGTTGTCCATATAAGATTGCACAGGCTGTACTCTCCTGCCAGGTGTTTAAGACCAAGCTAGTCAAAACTGACTTTGTATCTATTCTTATGAATGAGCTGAGATTCCTCAGTGATCACACTTGAGGATGCATGTGAAGCCTCCTTAATTCTTAACCTTTTCTGTCCCAGTGGTGCCATGTGCCAGGATGAATCAGGTCAGTATCTTGATAACCAAATGTGGCTTCTCTTGGAAGTATCAGGGACATTTCTGTCTCCAATGACCCTCTTCTTTGTAGAAGTTACACCAGAGCTGGTTTTCTGTGCTCTAGAGACCTCTTGATCTTCCTGACTGGCAGATCAGGTAACTCATCAGAATTTCAGAGTCCTTAGTGGAGTCCCTCCTATCATTCTCTGGATATTCACTGACCTTAGAGGGCAAGGGCCAAATAGTGGCTGCTTTTCTCTTGATCCTTTTACTTCCTTGATTTTGGTATCCAAAATTTTTTTAAACATCCAGCAAGGAAGTTTCACAAGTCTTAAGGAGGGAGTAATATGTTATAACTTCAATATCTCTAATTCTACAGTCATTTACCACTTCTCTTTAATTGGGGTCAGTATTAGTAGTTGAAGTATGCCATATGGTCTCTCCTCTGTAGATGATTATCCATTACCTCAATTTAACTCGGGTTGTTATATTCAACGTTACACTTCTGAAAAGTACTAACACGTAACAATTAAAGTTTTCAAGAAAAATACAAAATGAAATTAACAATAGCAAAATTGCATTCAGTTTGTACAATAGCTATGGTCCAAGAAACACAACTTTTTTTATAATCCCAATCCTTACTTAGTTATATTATATCTCCTGTTTCTTTTGAGACAACAGTAGTCTTTACAACAAAAATTGATCTTTTGAACACAACTTTAAGTGAGCATAAGTCTAAACTATTTGGGAGTCATTCTAACAGGAATCAAGGTGGGAGGCAGATTCTTATCTCAGGTTAGGTTGGGTTCTTCACAATATTACATCTGAAGAGGAATCAAAGAAAATCTAAAGAGATTTTTGATCCTTTTTTGCTGTAAAGTGGCAAAATGCTTGTATGTTTTACAATATCCACCTTTAAATAGATCACACTCTCATTATCTTTTTAAAATACATTTAAATTTTTAAATGTTTTTTTTAAATACAAGTAAAAAGTAATATAAAATTTTACATACATCTTATTGATAACAGGTTCAGTTACAGAATATTTTCCAAGTGGCAGTGTTACCCTATGCCAGATGTAAGGTATAAAATATAGTCCTTACTGGTTAAACCTACATGAACTTTTATTTTTATACTTTTATAAAATATTTAGGTAAGACTCAGACTAATATATTTAGTTTCAGATGTGTACATATTTGTAGTCAGATATACTTATGTTATTCATGAAAATCAAGCCTGTTCAAGATCTTAAGTCATCTGTTTCTCTTATAAAGAAAAATCCTAAAAGTAATTGACATCACATTTTAATATTTTATAGCTGTCAAATCTTGAACAAATTGATATTTATCAGTGTGAGGTGTTTTAACAGGCAGAAGAGCCAGAGTAGGATATCTGGCAAAGCAGACTCATTGTATAATTTAAACAACTGTCCAAAAGAGAATGAGTGCCTCTTCTTTTATTATTATTATTTCATTTTTGCAGACAGCATTTTGATTCATTGTACACAAATGGCACACATATTTTTGTTTCTATGGTTTTGTACGATGTATATTTATACCATTTGTGTCATCATAAATGTACATAGGGTTATGATGTCTGTCTCATTCCATTTTTCATACCCCTCCCTCTCATTTTCCTCTATGTAATCTAAAGTCCCTCCATTCTTCTCTTACCCAACACCCCAATTATGTATCATCATCTACTTATCAGGGAAAACATTCTGCCTTGTTTTTTGGGGGATTGACTTGTTTCACTTAACATGATATTCTCCAATTGCATCCATTTATCTGGAAATGTTATAATATTATTATTCTTTATGACTGGATAATATTCCATTATGTATATATACCACAGTTTCTTTATTCATTCATCTGTTGAAGGGCATATAGGTTGGTTCTACAATCTAGCAATTATGAATTGAGCTGCTATTGTTTTCCCCTTGGGCAAGTTATTCCCTCCTAAATCTTATCTTGGTTAAGATAACTTTGATCATTTTTCCCAGGATCACTTTTTCTTACAAGGCCTTTCTCACTTCTAGTAGTCCTACAGCAGAGAATGTTCTGTTTTCTTTGCCTGGAAGATTCTTGCACTTGAAATTTTTAATTTTTGTGTGAGAATGTTATCTGTACATTTAATTTACACAACAAAATTTATCCAGCAAAGGGATTAGACAGTTTGGCATATTTAAAATCTGTGCCTTAAATCTTTTTTTTTTTTCCAATTTACACTTAAGGGGTTGTAATGCAGGTTATTGTTTGACCAGTCTCCCTTACCATCATCATAATGCCATCAACTTTTACGTGAGTCACCCATTGTTAATTATACCCAGAGACTCTCACTTTACATACTTTTGTGTATAACGACACTGTCTAGTGAAGGTCACAGAAATTATTAGGAACCTCTTTCTTCAGTAATCAGGCCAAATGAAATATATTCAAATTCATGGGGGCTCCAGGAGACCTTTATATTTTAGCTCTGTGGGCAAGAGGGAAGGCCTGCAGAAGTATCCCCTGACCAAATAGGGAAGATCTTAATAAGGAGAGACAATTTTGTCCTCACATTACAATTTAATAATATTAGAACTCATTGTTTCATTTCTTTTGATTGGCAGCTTTCATCTTCCATCCCTATTAAGATTGTTTAGTTAATCATCAATGAATATAATGTGCCCAGATAGAACTTTTTCAAATGTAAAGGCAACCCTGTGAGCTTAAGCATTCCAGTACACTTTTTGACAATCTGTGGCAGGAAGATAAAAATGGGAACGGACCCAAATGGAAGTTACAAAAAATTCAGACTTAAGAACCAAAAGCACATAGCTAAATAGAAAGTTATGGGCCAAGTCAACAGCCTTGGTACCTTTCCAACAACTGTACTGAATAGATTCCAACAATTAGTCTTAACACTTTTAATATCTGTTGAGCACAGATTCTGATAAATGTCTTTGTCCAAAGCCTAATTTCTGAACTAGTATACTCAAGTGGAGAAGATTTCCAAAGTTTCCCTCTCACATCACAGGGAGATCCTTTTATCCTTTCATTCAAAGCTAATTTTATTTCTTTTCTTTTTGTCCTCCCCCACCATCCATGAATTTCATTCTTTGAATCTAAGAAGCAGGAACCAAGAAAGAAAATCAGTGAGATCTATGGTTCATATAGATTCATTCATCTGCAGAAGCTGTGAACTGAACCCTGTCCTCAAATTCTGGTTTTATTCTCATGGGCAGAGTGGCTGGAAAGTAGGGTAGAGGCCACATCCTCCCTGCCTATTTCTCTATAGACCAGGCAGCTTTCCTAGGATCTTCATTTTTCTCCTTTATATCAGGACTGTGTCCCTGACCCACAGCAATATGATTTGCAGTTGCCTGGGGCAAGACTGAGAAGTAGTACTCAGACTGTTAGCACCTGTTTGGAAAGTAAAATAAATAAATCCTACCTTATACTCCTGCTATACTCACACATTAGAAGGAACACCTCTTTGCATCCAACTTAGTTTTTGCCTGTTAAGATTTATCACATAATTGCATACATGCCTGTACATACAAAGTATTTTGTTTTTTTTTTTACCTCTGACAGACCAACTCCCAAGTGCGAGATTGTAATAATACAGAAAACCATTCAAAGAGCAGAGTGTTACAGTAAAACATCATCTTTTCCTTAGACAGGTTTAAACCTATAGGTGGCCCATTCAGCCTAGATCTTTCCCAAGAAACAATCTACACAATCAACACAGTATTTCCCATGTCTTAAGGGAAAAGAAAGAATGCAAACAAAAAAATCTAGAGACAGACAAAGAGGATCCCCAAACCATGGCTGACAGAGGGAAACCTTTAAAGCAGACAGACCAGATGAGAAAAATTCTTCCAAGTTCCCACCCACCACTAAACCATGACATCTACACCAGTGACACCACAGGTGTCCCCACAAAAAGGAACTAGATATTCCCAAGAGGGGAACCAGATGTGTAGAATCAAGGGTCTTGGTGTGAACACTGAAGGAGCTTACCAAATGGTGGAAGTGTCCTGATATTACTGCATTCAGTTTCTTTTTTCTCAAAGTAGACCAAGATGGAGCAATCCTTAAAATACACGGTAGGAAGGCTGAATTTCCCTGAAGCAAATGGGTCTTCATCAACTGCTGGGAATCCCTCAGTCACACCCTTTACTTACAGGAATAGCTCCTCTGGGTCAACCTAAGGCAAGCTCTCCCATCTACTTATTTTCCAGTAGTCAGTTCTCAAAAATATTGCCATACTTCTTTATTCAACATGGAATTGTAGTTGCTTGCAGTGCCAGGACTACCCAAGAAAGCCAAAGTTTGGAGCTCCTCTTGGGTCCCCAGGTAGGGGAACAAATTTGTAACCAAATGCTCTGTCCTTTTCCCTAATGACAATTAAATAACAAGGAAATGGTTTTGAGAAAAAGAAAAAAAAATTTGCTTTGCTAGCAATGGAGAAACACAGGGGATTCCTGTCACAAAGGCTGTGATTCTCCCCATCAGGAGGAACAAGGGCATGTTTTAGATACTCTTCAAAGGCTACATTCCAGGTGTGCCCTGACAGGGGGCCCCAGGACACCCTAATGGTGTGTTAAAATTGACTTTTTAATTTGGAAGATATTCATTTCCCAGAACTTCTGGCAGATATCTCCATCCTGTGGAGCACAGATAACTTGATGTAATCTTGTTCCCCACTCCTAGGTTAGGGAGGGAAAGAGGGAGAAGAGGAAAAGGAAAATCATACCACTTTAAAAAATAAGCCTCAGATCTATTTTCAAAAAGTGAAGTGGACCACTTTCACCGTTATACCCACCTCCTCTGCATCAGGGCTGCTCTGTTTGAACCTAGGGCTGTCTGAGGCAGTGGATAGACAAATTGATGGAATCTGAGTTCATAGAAAAGCAATCCTCCTGCACTGAGATGACTCAAACAAACCCATAAGTCATCCATGGCCCTTTAAATTAAAGCTGGGGCCACCATCATCACTTGGAAGCTAGGCATGGACTTTCTGTAAAATAGATACCAGCATAACTGTGGCCTTTTCTGTCTTTGGTTCTATTTGCACTGTACTGGTACATGCTTCTGGTGCTCCCTGAAATATTCCTACAAACTTTTTCTCACAAAGTAACATTATTGAGGAGGAATATTTATGAAAAATTCCTTGGAGGACAGGCAAGCTCAGTAGTTATAGAGACATGCAAAGATGTAAAAGAGTCTCAATTTGTACCTACCTGTCATTCCTTACTATCTCCATGACACCAAGTTAGTATTTGATCTCACCTATCTTCAATTTCCTTTTTGTTAAGAAGGATTGATAGGAATATTAAAGAACCTAGTAAGCACTTAGTACTTTTTAGCATTTTGGTGAACACTCAGTAACTATAGCTATTATCATATTAAAATTATTTACAAATGATGTGATTGTTCTGGCTTAAACACAGCAAAAGTTGAGTCTGAGTGTTGCAAAGTCTGAGTCTTGCAGAAGCACGGGAGAACAAGTCAAACTGAAGTTGAAGACATTATTTCAAGCTTTATTAAATCTAAAACCAGCTGCAGATGGCCAGAGGAGATTTCATCAGGTGCTGGGGCTGTCCATTATGTCATGACCATGGACGCCACTGCTGCTGCCTGCAGTTCTTCTCTGGGGGTTGGGGTGTAGCTGCCACAGATGCCTGGATGTCTTTTCCCTTGGTGCAACACCTGCACCTGATGCTCCTGCTTCAGGTGCCCAGAGGTCTTTCTCCAGGACCTGCTGGTGCTCTTGATGCTGTCACAGTCAGCATTACCTGGAGGTCTGCTGCCCACGGTGGTGCCTTGGACACTTGGCTGCCAACTACATTGCTTCTGCTGCTGCCACCAAAACCAAAAAAGCTCTTCCTGCTCCCAGAATATCACCTAGAGTTATCCTCTTTGGGTGCTGCTCCACTTGCAGCCAGAGCTGCAGTTGCCACAGTCCCCCCACCTGCTACCAACACCTCCAATGACTGCAGCTCTTGCTGATACCCTGCCAGCTAACATTGACTTGTGCTACTACCATTTCTAACACTGCCCAGAGGTGAGACTCCAGGGAGACTCCAGGCTTGGTTGAATGTTGCACATTCATTTTAAGATGCCAGCCAGAGCATGGGGTTAGTTTACAGTGCAAGTGAGTTTGGTGCCACTGCCATTTTGGGGCACAGCTGCACCTGTCTGGGGACACTGGCCAGGATCTGGAGGTTCATTGTCAGGGTGCCTATGGGTTTGTCTGCAATTGGGGTCTTCCTCTTGGGAGTGTGGGCTGCTCCCATCTAGTACAGCATCTCAGAATTGCTCATCTCTGGTTGTCTCCCTCCAAATTCTAGTGGCATTGTGATCCTGGGATTTCAATTTTGCCAAACCCAGGACATCTGAGGTCCATAGTGGTTAGATAGTGGCTAGGTCTTCCAGGGTCTGTCTTGTGGGAAGTCAGAGACAGGACTGAGAAGTTTTGGATGCTGTAAAAGGCAGTTGTTCAGTTTTCCACTGAGATTTAATTTACTATTTTTTCTTCTCTGTCCTCTCTCTCTCTATCATATTTGGAGCAGGGTGTTTTTTTTGTGAATCAGTTTGTTGAAGACAATAATATACACATGGTGTTTTAAAGTTCTGCTAATATATTCTGTGTATTCTTATACTTTTAATTGTTTCTTCTCTCAGTATCTATTCTTCCACTTGCTTGTCTGTCTTCCTAGATTCCATTTCTACCATTTCTCCACATAACAGCCAATATCTGTTGGTTCCTCTCCCATGCTTTGTGGATTTGTGTTTCTGGTTTCTCTGTTTCTCCCTCATGAACACCATGTCCTGCACTGTTTCTGTTCTGCCTTGTCCACTATTTGAGATTGTAAATCTGTATAACAAACTTTCTGTTTTTATTGTGGACAGTGATTGAACTCATCATTGCTGTTTATAGCAAGAGGGCAGTAAAAACCTTGCAGGGATACATTAGATTTGAGGCTGTATATTGTTTACACTGGGTGTTTTTGATATTGGTCTCCCTCTTAAAGGTGGGATAATGGAAATCTTTACTTACAATACACGTATACAGGGTAGAATCTGTATTGTCTCAGATCCAAACAACAAATGGAAAACATACATGGAAACAAACAAAAAACAAGGGAACAAAAAGGAATAAACAAATCAAGATGCCCCAATTAGAGAAGCCACTGACAACACAATAGAAGAAATTTCCAAAAAGGAGTTTACAAAGTATATGGTTAATCTGGATCTGTGATTAATGTGTTTCTGTGAAACAAAGGATGGTATAAAGAGTGAAATCAAAGAGAAAGTACAGGAAGTGAAAGATTACTTCAATAAAGAATTAGAGATTGTGAAAAGAAAAGCAAGCATATATCCTCAAAATGAAGTAATCAATAAATCAAATTATAAACTCAATGGAAATCTTCACCAACAGATTAGACAGTTTGGAAGAAAGAACCTCAGACAATAAAAACAAACTATTTAATATTAAAAATGATGTTGACCATGCAGGGATGGTAAGAATTCGTGAACAGAACTTCCAGGAACTATGGGATAACTTGAGAAGAAAAAATTAAAAGCGTTATCTGGGAGAAGAAGGAACAGAGATACAAGCAAAAGTAATGCACAATCTTTTCAATGACATAATGTCAGAAAATTTCTCAAACCTAAGAAATAAAATTGAAAATCAAATATGGGAGGCTTACAGGACCCCAAATGTAAAAAAACTACAGAAGACACACACCAAGACAAATTATAGTGAAAATAACTAAAATACAGAATAAGGACAAGATCTTAAAGACTGTGAGAGAAAAAAAGTGAGTTATGTATAAGGGAAATCCAATTCACATTTCAACTGATTTCTTCATCCAGACCCTTAAATCTCTGAAAGAAAATGGATGCCAACCAAGAATTTCAAACCCAGCAAAATTAGCTTTCAGATTTGAAGATGAAATAAAAATCTTCCAAGATAAACAGAAGTTTAAAAAATCACAATTAGAATGCCTGCACTACAGAACATTGTCAAAAAATATTCCATGAGAATGAAGTGAAAAAGAAAATTGAAAACTAGCAAAGGTGGAAATATACTAAATGAATACTCAAAAGAAAAACTAAATCAAATTAAAAGCCAGAAATAAACCAAAATGACTGGGAAAAAGTCTTATCTCAGTTATAACCTTGAATATTAATGACCTAAACTCATCAATCAAAAACATGGGCAGATTGGATTAAAAAACAAGACCCAACAATATGCTGTCTTGAAGAGACTGATCTCATAGACAGTCATCTGTAGACTGAAGGTGAAGGGATAAGAAAAAAATAGCACTCATATGGAATACATAAAGAAGCAGGGTTTTCCATCCTTATATCAGATAAAGTGGACTCCAAGCCCATGTTAATCAGAATGGATAAAGAAGTTCATTTCATTCTACTGAAGGGAACAATACAGCAGCAAGACATAACAATTTTAAATATTTATGCTCCAAACAATAGAGCATCTATGTACAAAAAAAAAAAAAAAACCTTCTCAATTTCAAGAATCAAGTAGATCACAACACAATAATACTGGGTGACTTTAGCATACCTCTTTCACTACTTGAAAGATCTTCTAAACAATAACTAAATAAAGAAATCATAGAATAACACAATAATTTAGATTTAACAGTTAATATAATATTTCATTTATCAATGAGTGAATATACTTTTTTTTCTTGGCAGCACATTGATCCTTTTCTAAGGTAGACCATATTTTATGAAACAGAGCAGCTCTTGATAAATGAAAAAAATGGAGATAATACCCTGCATTCCATCACATCTTAATAGTCTGAAATTAGAAATCAATTATAAAATAAAAAATAAAATCATTTCTAACACATGGAAACTAAATAATCCACAACTGAATGATGAATGGATAGTAGAATAAACCAAGGATGAAATACTTAGAGGTAAATGAGAGCACTAATACAACATACCAGAATTTATGGTACACTATGAATTAAGTACTAAGAGGAAAATTTATTGCATCATGTTATTTTTTAACAAATAAAAAGTCAACAAATAAATAACAACATTACATCTGAAAGCTCTAGGAAAAGAAGGACAAAACAATACCAAAAATAGTAGAAGACAGAAAATAATTAAAATCAGTGATAAAATCAATGAAATTGAAACAAAAGAAACATTTGAAAAAAATGATAAAACACAAAAGTTTATTCTTTGAAAAAAAAAAACAATAAAATTGATAACACCTACCCACACTACAAAGAGTAAAAAAAGAACACCCAAATTACTAAAATAAGTGATGAAAAACAATATATCAAAATGGACACAAATGACATACAGAGGATAATTTGAAACTATTTTGAAAATGTATAATCCAATAAAATAAAATTATTGAAGACATTGACAAATTTCTGTAGACATATGATCTACTTATACTGAACCAGGAAGTCATACACAATTTCAACAGAACAGCATCAAGTAATAAAATCAAAAACACCTTTAAAAGTCTACCAATTTAGAAAAATCCAAGACCAGACAGATTCTCATTTGAGTCCTACAAGATCTTCAAACACCAGTACTCCTCAAATTTTTCTATGAAATACAAAGAGACAAACCTTCCAAGTTCATTCTATGAGGTTAATATCACTCTCATACTAAGACTACTCTAAGATTTTTATCTCACTCCAATAAGAATGGCAATTATCAATAATCCAAGCAACAATATATGTTCTCGAGGATGTGGTGAAAAAGGCAGACTCCAACGATTGATGGTGGGAATGCAAATTGATGCAACCATAATGGAAAGTAGTATGGAGATTTCTCAGAAAACTTGGAATGGAAGTACCATTTGACCCACCAATCCCACTCCTCTGTTTATATCCAAATAAACCTTAAAATCAGCATTCTACAATGCCACAGTCATACCAATTTTTATAGCAGTTCAATTCAGAACAGCTAAAATATGGAAACAATCTAGATGCCCTTCAACAGGTGAATGGATAAAGAAAATATGATATGTAGAGAGCATGACATGGAATATTACTCAGCTTTAAAGAAGGATAAAATTCTGGCATTTGTTGGTAAATAGATGGAGTTAGAAAATATCACTAAGTGAAATGAGCCAAACCCAAAATAACCAAAGCACAAATGCTTTCTCTGCTATGTGGATGATAATTCACCAAAAGTGGGTCAGCAATAGGAAGGAATAGAGTCATTTTATATCAGGTAGAGGGGAGAAAGTTAGGGGGATTTTTATGCACATAGGAATGAAAGTAGAATGAAAGAGTAATTATTACCTCATGTACAAGTAGGACTGCATGAATGATGAGATCCTAAATTTGTATAAAAAGAAACATATGAGTCTACAATTCTTTGGTGCATATTTCAAAATGTATAAATCCATTCTATCATGTATAAGTAATAAGTTAAAAAGTATCTGGTAAATGTAAATAAATGTAAATAAATTAATTAATAAAAAAATATTAAAATTAAACTTGTGAAAAAATGTTCTTCCTTTTGTGTATCTCCATCTTCATCTCCACAGCTGGTTTTATAGCTTCTTTTGTGCCCCTGAGAAAGGATTGCTTGTACTTACTCTGTGAATTGTTTTCTTTCCCTGCTTGAAATATTATCAGCACTTCTCAGCTAACTCTTCAAGTTCTACAAGCATGATATTATATTTTTTCTCCAGGAATCTTTCAGTGGCATTAATTATTTCTTTGACTTTATCACTGGTACTCCTCATGGAGTTGGGGTTTTTGTTTTTAATTTACTACTGGACTGCTTACTAAAAGCACTGGCCATGTTCTTCTTAACAGTCTTAATTCCAACCAGCACCTTACCTTCTGAAATGTCCTAGGCATGCTTTTAGATTTTTATTGATGATGACACGAACCTTAATTTAGAAGATTTAAAATGTTACATTAGGAAATTTACAGAGCTGATAAACAAATTTATTGAAGGAGCTGGATATAAGAACAACATACATAAATCAATAGTATTCCTATATTGCAAGAGTAAACCTGCTGCAAAAGAAATTAGGAAAAAATATTGCAATCACAGTACCCTAAAAGATACTTGGAAAAAATCTAACCAATGAGGTGAAAGACCTCAACAATGAAAACCAGAGAACACTGAATTAAAAAAAAAAATGGAAGCAGACCTTAAGAGGTAGAAATACTTCCCATGTTCTTGAATAAGTAGGATTAATATCATTGAAATTGCCATACAACCTACAGCAGTAAATAGACTCAATACAATCCAAATCAAAATATCAATGACATTCTTTACAAGATACACTGACAAAAAAGCAGTTCTAAATGTCATTTGGACAATTAAGAGACATAGAATATCCAAAGCACCCTGAATGAAAAAAGGGATGCTGAAAGCACCACAATACCAGATTGCCAATTATGTTTAGAGCTTTTGTGTACAATGTCTATTACCAAAACAGACCTTAAGAACAATGGTATAGAAAATACAGAAAAATCCATGTAGGTACAGTGAACTGATATGTGACAAATATGCCAAAAACATATGTTGGAGCAAGGAGAGACTTTTAAACAAATGGTGCTATGAAAATTAGATATCCATGTCTAGAAAAAATAAAACTTGATACCTATCTCTCACCCTGCACCAAAGTCAATTCCAGTGAATCCAAGACTTAGAACTAAACCAGAAACTCTAGAAGTGCTTAAAGAAAATGTAGGTCCAACACTCCAACATATTGACAAAAGCAGCAACTGCCTTAATAAGACTTCCAAAGCATAAGGAATAAAACCAAGAAACAATAAGTGGGATGAAATCAAATTTTAAAACTTCTGCCCAACAAAGGAAAGAATGTGAATAGAGTCTCCCAATGTGATAAAAACTTTTTCACCTGCTCCTGGTGACAGGAAATTAATATAAGAATATAAAAGAACTAAAAAAAATATGAACCATCCAATGACTAAATGGGCAAAAAGTCTGAACAGACATTGCTTAAAATAAGAAACAGAAATGGCCAACTTATATATAAAAAAATGTTCAACATGTCTAGAAATCAGTGAAATGTAAATCAAAACTACATGGAGGAGAGTCTATTATTATTGTGTCCTTGCTATTTTCCTACACCTCAATAACATTATTACATTTAAAAAGAACTAAATGGAGATTTTTATCTCACTTCACTCATAATAACAATTTTCAAGAATAATGTGGGGCATCCACGTATCAGAGAAAACTTTTGGGAGAAGATTATATATACAAGACCAGTATAACTTCACATCATGTACAACACAAGAATGGGAAGTTATACTCCACATGTGTATAATATGTAAAATACACTCTAGTGTTATGTATATCTAAAGATCATTTTTAGGAAGATCAAAAGGAATAATGTGGGAGAAAATGTACACTTACATGGTGTTAGTACTATAACAAATTAGTATGATAATTCTGTAAAGTCTTATGGATATCCCTTTCAAAAGGTTGAATGGAACCACCATATGACCCAGTTGTCCCACTCCCTGATATACATCCAAATATCTAAAAGCAGCATATTGTAAAGGAACAACCACCTCAGTGTTTATAGCAACACAATTCACAATAACCAAATTACAGAACCAGCCCACATACCCATCAACAGACTAATGGACAAAGAAAATATGGTGTACATTCACAATGGCATTTTACTTAGTCATACAGAAGAATGAAATGATAGCATTTGGTGGAAAATTGATGAAACTGGAGAACTTGATTCTATGTGAAATAAGCCAGATTCAGTCAAAAGTCAAATATTTCCCTTCATGTGTGAATGCTACATGAAATAATGGAAAAAAAAGGTGATTCATTAAAAATAAAAACATCATCTGTGGAGTAGAGGAAGGAGCTATAGCAAAGGAAGGAGGACAAAAGTGGGATAAATAGCAGAATAAAACAAACCAAACTCTCTTATGTACATATATGAATAAGGCACAGTGAATTTCAATTTTATGTATACCTATAATCCCCAATTTAAACATCTATAAACATCATCTAATTTATGAATCAATAGAAGCCAATCTCATCATTCTTTTTTCACTTTTCCTTTTTTTCTTTATTTTGTCATTCCCCTCAGAAACAACGCATAATACTTTGCCTCTGCATCAGCCCTATTCAACTTTTTAAATTTCAAACTGTTTTCTACCCACTCATCTCTTATTTGTCCCTCTTTTTAACTCTACTTTTAACTTTTATTAGTATTGGTTAGTTTATAAAACAGAATGCATCACTAATGCTATAGCAAAAATTAATACACAGGAAGTCAAAGATAATACCTAATGTTTGATTTTGAGACAGACATGATTTATGATTACCTACTGCCTTTAATGATAGAAACTGCTATCCTACCATTTCTGTTCATTGAATCAACCAACATTGCAGATGTCACAATAGGAAATAAGTGTGTAATTTAGTCCTACATGTCATATGCATGAGTTTTAGTTGTTATTTAGCTCCCCCAATCTGTGAGGCACCCTAAGCCTACAGGATTCCTCAAAACTTGTAGAGTAGAAGCTCTCCTTCTCCAGATTCATTTGAACAGATGGGTAGACACATAAAAAATATGTTAAAGCAATGGAAGAAAACATCCAAAACAAACAGTATGATTCAACAATAGACCTCACTGACACCACAGTGCAGAAAATGTCAGGTAAGGAATTTAGAAAGTACAAAGATAAGATGATCTAAGAGGTAAGATATGATGGAAGGATTAAAATCACAGAGAAAATACAAGAAGTGAAAGATCACTTTATTATGGAGTCAGAGATTTTGAAGAAAATCAACAGGTAATTATTTTTTTAATGTGGTGATTCAGATCAAACCCAGTGCCTCATGCATGCTAGGAAAGTGCTCTACAACTGAGTCACAACCCCAGCCCCCATCGGTAATTCTTGAAATGGAAGAATCAATAAAACAAATTTAAAATTTAATGGAAAGCATAACCAATAGACTAGATCATTTGAAAGATTTTCAGGCAACAAAGGCAATATACATTATCTTAAAACTTAACTTGTGATCATGGATAAAAGATATTAAGAGACCATGAACAGAATTTTTAAGAAATATGGGATAAAATTACAAGGTCAAATCTTGGATTTACAGGGGTTCTGAGATACAAATTAAAGAAATGCACAATATTTCAAAAAAATAATAATGGAAATATTCCTAAGTCTGAAAAATGAAAAGGAAAATCAAATACGGGAATCATACAGGACTCCAAATAAACAAAATTACAACAAACCCATTCCAAGGGACATGTATTAGTCAGGGTTCTCTAGAGGAATAGAATAAACAGGAAGTATTATTATAAAAGAGGATTTATTAGATTGGCTTACCTGACCAGAAGCTGGATACTCCACATTGGCTGTCTGCAGCAGGAGAGCTGAAAAAACAGAAGATGCACAGTCCAAGAGACTGAAATCCCAGAATAAGAAGGATCAACAGTGTTTCCCTATTTCAAGAACAAGGCTTCTGGACACTACATGGAGAATCACTGGCAGCATCTGCTTTGGAAGAGTCAAGAAGCGAGAGTCTGATATCCTCAGATGATCCAAGCTGATCAAAACCCCTTCAAGAGGAGTCAAGCTTTCATCTTTATCTGCTTCCTTGTTCTTCAGCTTCCTGTTGGGCAGTGCCATCCATGCTTAGGGAGGGCCTCCACTTTAGTTGACCATCCCACAGTCCAATCATTCCTGGACAGACCTCATTGACACACTCAGAGGTCACTTAATCTTTGGCATCTCTTAATCCAGTCAAGTTGACAATTCAAATAAAGCATTACAGGACATTATTATAAAAATGCCTAACTTACAGAAAAAGGACAGAATTTGAAAAGCAGCTAGAGAGAAATGACTGGTCACATTTAGATGTAAACCACTGTAGATTTCAGCTGATTTTGCAACCCAAATACTAAAAGCTAGGAGGGCTTAAAATATTTTACACAAGACTCTAATGGACAATGGACACTATACAAGAATACTGTAACCGAGAATATTAAGGTTCATATTTGAGGATAAAATAAAAACCTTCCATGATAAACAAAAGTTAAAACATTTCACAACTCGAAAGTTGGAATGACTTTCAAGTTGAAACTACATATTCAATAAAATACTTAATGAAGAAGACATGGAGAAAACATGAAAACCATCAAAGAATGAAACTACACTAGGAGAATCAAAAGAAAATCAAATTCAACTTTAAAACTAGAAATAAATCAAAATCACAGAAAATAAAATTCTTAATAATTCTGTGCTTTAATGGACTCACTTAATCAATCAAATGACATAGATTGAATTAAACAACTAGACCCAACAATATGCTGTTTCCAAGAGACTCAGCTCATAGCCAAAGACATACACAGTCTAAGATAAATAGATGGTAAAAAAATCACTCACATGGATCAGTGAGCAAGCAGGTGTTTCTAGTCTCATATCTGATAAAGTGGGATTCAAGCCAAAGTTAATCAAAAGAGACAAAGGTCATTTCATAATGCTTAAGGGATTTATGAAATAACAAGAATTAACAGCTGTAACTATGTATGCCCCCAAAATGGAGCATATACATATATTAAACAAACTCTTCTCAATATCATGAATCAAAAAAACCACAAGTCAATAATACTCAGTGATTTTAATAATCATCTCTCATCATTAGACAGGTTATACAAACAAAAACTAAATAATGTTCAGAACTAAAAAGTACAATTTAGACTATATATTTATATTTACATAAATATATGTATAACATTTCATCCATAAGTGACTGAATACAATTTCTTCTCAGCAGTACCTGTAGAATTTTCTAAAATAGATCATATTTTAGGACACAAAGAAACTTTAGGCAATTTCAAAAAATAAATAATGCTTTAATTCCATCAGATCATAATGGAAAAATAATTAGAAATAAGGGCTAAGATAAATAAAACTTACCCAAATATCTGGAGTTTGAAAAATTCAATAGTGAATGATGACTGGAGAGCAGAAGAAATTAGGGGTGATATAAAAATTATATAGAGGCAAAAGAGAATAATGATGCTAAACACCATAATCTCCAGGACACTAAGAAGGTAATTTTAAGAAGAAAGTTCATAACATTGAACTTTCAATACATCAAAAAACTTCAAACATCAAAAAAAACCTGAAAAATACCAAATAATATAATATTACATCTTATGACTCCAATACAAAAGAAGAAAAATATCAACACAGAAATAAGTATAACACAGAAAATATTTAAAATCAGAGCCAAAATCAACAAAATTGAGATTTTTAGAAATCAATGAATGAATGAATCAAAAAGTTGGTCCTCTGAGAAAATACGTAAAATTGATTAACACTTAACCAAGCTAACCAAGAGAGAGAATAATTACTTTATTAAACTCTATGATGAAATGGTACTATTGAAATACAGAAGATAATCAAAAACTATTTTGAGAATTTATATTCCAATGAGATAGAAAATCTTGAAGATGTTGACAAATTGCTAAAGACATATGTCATACACTAATTGAACAAGGATTACATAAAAAATGTGAACACATCAATTTCAAATAATGAAATTGAAGATGCCATCAAAAGACTACCAACTAAGAAAATCCCAGGACCAGATGGATTCTCAGGTGAATAACATCAGACTTTTAAGAATTCATACCAAACCTCCTTAAATTATTCTACAAAAAAGAATAGAAGGAAAATTCTCGAAACACATTCTATGTAGTTTGTATCACCCTGATGTGAAAACCAGAGACATATTAAGGAAAGAAAACTTTACACCAATATTCTTGATGAACATAGATAAAGGATTCTCAATAAAATACTGGCAAATTATATTAAAAATTAAAAATGTATGCACCATAGTCAAATGGAGTTCTTCCCAGGGCTGCAAGGTACTTTTAACTTATGTAAATCAATAAACATAATCCATCACATTAATAGACTTAAAGATGGGAATCACATGATTACCTCAATAGCTTCAGGAAATGTATTTGGCAAAATGCATAATTCATTTGTGTTCAAAACACTAGAAAAAGTAGGGATAGAAGAAAAATAACTCAACATTGTAAAAGCTATATACACCAACCCCACAGCCAACAGCATTCTAAACAATAACTGAAACATTTTTTTCAGAGGAAGAAGAAAGGTATACATACTTTTACAACCTATTCACCATAGCCATAGAATACCTACTCAAAACAGTTAGGCAAAAGAAAGAAATTGATGGAACACAAGAAAAGAAGTGCTTTTCACTGTTTGCTAACACCATGATCCTAAATTTCCAAGAACCCAAAAATCCACCAGAAAACTTGTAGAACTCATAAATTAAATCACAATATTATCAGGATTCAAAATTTACACTCATAAAATCAATTGTACACCAATATTCCAAGAAAAATTAGCTGAAAGATAAATTAAGATAACACATTCACAATAACCCCTCAAATATAAACAAGTACAATACTTGGGAATCTTATCAAAAGAAGTGAAGACCTCTATAGTGAAAAAAAAATAACAGTAAATAAAGAAATTGAAGAAGACCTCAGAAGATGGAAGAACTTCTCATGTTATTGGATAGGCAGAATTATTATTGTCAAGATGGCCATAGTGCCAAAATCACTGTACAGACACAGTGAAAATTTTATCAAAATTCCAATGACCTTCTTCATGGAAATAAAAAAAAGCAGTCATAAAATTCAATCATAAAAATAAGAATCCCAATATAGCTAAAGCAATCCTTAGCAGGAAAAGTGAAGCAGGAGGTATCATGATACAGACTATATACTATAGAGCTATATTAACAAAACAGCATGATATTGGCACCAAAAGAGTCAAGAAGACAAATGGAGTAGAATAGAAGGCACTGAGACAAATCCACATGAATATAGTTATCTCATAGTAAATAAAGTCACCAAAACCATGCATTGGAGTAAAGATTGCCTCTTCAACAAATGGTGCTGGGAAAACTGGAAATTAATATGCAGCAAAATGAAACTAAACCCCTATCTCTCACCCTGTACATAAATCAACTAGAAATGAATCAAGTATCTAGGAATTAGACCTGAGACCCTTCACCAAGTAGAAGAAAAAGTAGGCCTGAATCTCCATCATGTTGGTTTTGGCCCAGATTTCCTTAACAAGATCCCCATAGCACAAGAAATAAAAGCAAGAATCAATAAATGGGATGGATTCAAACTAAAGTTTTTTCTCAGCACAGGAAAAGAGAGCCTACAGAGTGGGAGAAAATCTTTTCCACACACACTTCAGACAGAGCACTCATCTCCAAAGTTTATAAAGAACTTAAAAAAACTTTCCACCCAAAATACAAAGAACCCAATCAAAAAATGGCCTAAGGAAATTGGCAGGCACTTCACAGAAGGAGATATACAGGTTATCAAAAAATATATGAAAAAGTGCTCAACATCCCTGGTAATTAGAGAAATGCACCCTAAGATTTCATCTAACTCCAATTAGAATGGCTATTATCAAGAACACAAGAAAAAATAAGTGTTGGTGTGGATGTGGGAAAAAAAGTCACATGCATACATTGCTGGTGGAGTTGCAAATTGGTGCAGCCACTCTGGAAAGCAGTATGGAGATTCCTCAGAAAGTTTGGAATGAACCCACCGTTTGACCCAGCTATCCCACTCCTTGGTTTATACCCAAAGGACTTAAAATCCGCATGCTGCAGTGACACAGCCACATCAATGTTCAAAGCATCTCAATTTACAGTAGCTATATTGTGGAACCAACTTAGATGCCCTTCAATTGACAAACGGATAAAGAAAATGTGGTATCTATACACAATGGAATATTACTCAGCCATAAAGAATAAAATTATGGCATTTGCTGGTAAAAAGGATGAATTTGGAAAATATGCTAAGTGAAATAAGTCAAGATCAAAAAACCAAAGGCAGGATGTTTTCTCTGATAAATGCATGACAATATATAGCAATGGCAAATAGCAGGGGGAAGAGAAGAATGAAGGAACTTTGGATGGTGTAGAGGAAAAAGGGGTGGGAGTGGGTGAGAATGGAAAAACAGTAGAATGAAACAGACAGTATTACCCTATATATATGTATGATCACATGAATGGTGTGAATATACATTGTGTACAACCATAAAAATAAAAAGTTGTACCCCACTTGTGTACAATGAATCAAAATGTGACTGTAAAAATAAAAAGTATTTTAATAAAAATAAAATAAAAAATAATACAAAAAATAAAAATAAAATAAAATATAGGGCTGGGGAGATAGCTCAGTTGGTTGAGTGCTTGCCTCAAAATCACAAGGCCCTGGGTTCAATCCCCAGCACTGCAAAATGAATTAATGAATAAATAAATAAGTAATGAATAAATAAAATATAACAGTATTTTAATAAAAGGGATGACTGGTCAAAAATTTAGGTATCTATAGAGGAGAATTCTGCTGAGTAACAGAGTGAATTATTATCATGCCAAAAAACTTGGTTTCATTCCAAAGCACCTATAAAATAATAATGGTAAATATAATGATATTAATAAATAATGATAATGTAATATTATAATAATAATATTAAGAAAATAGGATTCTTAAAACAACCAATGATTCAAATATGATAGGTTTCTCATCTGAATGACAAATGGTTGCCATGTACATCATGGAGTCTGGCTAAGTACAGTGGGTAGTTTGGTTTGAGGTCTACACAATAAAAACAGCTGAACTGCATTATCACAGTTTTGTCATTGCACCATTCAAAATTACCTAGTTAACTTCTATTGTTTCTCCCTAATTTTAGCTTTTAGGTTGTCCAAAGAAACCTCCAGAGATGGGAACTTCTTTTTTTTTTTCTATATTTTTATATGGATTCTTCCATCAATCTGTCTTGTCAAACATTGATTATGCCTATAAATCCTGACATAAACTGGTTTTGCTTTCCCTGGGGCTACCTCAGGCATTTTTCAGCTTCCAGACTGGATAATAGGAGACCTGTAAAGTATTCCTTTTCCTGTATAGTCCATCAGTTCCTGGAATTGAAGGGGCTGCTTTTACTGCATGTTGCTGTCAACAGTTGTATTTATTTCCACCCTGAGTTTGTGGTAGGAGCTAAAGAAGATAACAGGTGCTAGGGATGGTGTCTTTTCTACAGATGGAGATGAATGGAAACTTCAAAAGTAATGTTATGCACAAGAGGTAGCATGAAAGGCTGAGAGCATGAAAGCCTGTATCTTGAGAAAGGGCTTAAAAGGGAATATGTTTTTATGGTGACATAGAGATTGGTAAGAACTGCCATAGGACAGTGCAGGCAGAGAGAGGGATCAAATTATAGAGTGAAGCAGAATTTGTATTATGAACATTTCCTAGGGAAGATAAGAGGCTTGGTCATCCATGTTCTAAAGACAGTCCATGGAAATATACACATATGACCACATGTATAATTCACAGGAACAAACTCAGTGCTACAAGTTGGTGAACATGAGCAGCATGGGCATGAATGGAGATGAATAAAGTGAAAGCAGCAGTAGACTAGGAAGTTGATGCAGGCCTGACTGGAGGGAATGTTTCCAGAAATACAGAGGATAAGATAATTTCAATGACCTGTGTAGAATGAAGATTAATCACGTGAACAAAGAAAGATCGGCCATATGAATGTGAGATTCTGCTCCTGTCTGCAACTTAAAATTTCAAATGAGATGTGTAATAAAACACATAAACTGTGAATGCTGCTTTCATTACCATGTATTTTTCTCCTATGGCAATATCTTCCTATGTTGAGGGAACTTGTTGAGGAAATTTGTGAGCATTTTTCTGAAACCTGGATATACAAATCTACCACAGAATCAGAGAGGTCTGCGGGAGAGGCTCAGTGGAAGAGCAATTGGATAGGAGTCAAAAAGTTTTCATTCAGTGACTGCCATTGAGAAGAAAATTTTTAGAAAAAGAAACATCATGGAAATATGAGAAAACACTTCATTCAGATGTGAAAGTATATTCTCGATTTATAACAGTTGAAATTTCTGGAAAGACTATTCTTCAGCAAATAATGAATTTTTTTTTTTTACTGGAGAGGAGTAAAATAAATTACATATGATCATACATTGCATTATTTCTAGCTATGTACTGACCATACCAGTGGAGAAGGGCACAAAAAAAGTGGAGCATAAACCACAATACAGGATTTATGGTATTAGTTGATACACAAGGTGTCATAGTATAGTGAACTTTCCCTTGTAGATGATCAAGTTTCCTGTGTCACAGACTGGATTTGACCTCCTGGGTTCAAGGAAAAACCATATCCTCATTTTCCTAGGCATCTCAACTCTAGCCTTGGTCCCCTTAAATTCTTTCTGAAAATCAGCTGCATAATCCAACTAACCATTGTAATGACATCAATTTGGGGAAATTTATTGTTAGAACTCTCTATGATATAAATTCTTTTTAAACTTCTTTTCTTCATGTTTGTACAGAAATATTTTGAAACATGGATACAATCATCAACACACATGTTGGGGCAAATCCTCCCACCACATTGTGGAAAAATATATCATGTGTGAGGAATTTGTCATTATTTCAAAAGTTTCATTATACTTTTCCAGAGAAGTTGTCAGTCAAGAGTTACCTGATTTGAGTGACTATGATTCCTTCTTCCATCTTAATCTTTATGGAAGAATATCTCTGATTTTGATCATAGGCTTGATGTGCTTGGAAACAAGATATTATACAAACATTTTACATTTCATTAAGTATGCAGTAACATAAATATAAAAGATGAATTACATTGCAGGAAGCATGTGAATCCTGAGGTATTGAAAAGAAATTGAGATATATACTCAACAAAAACTGAATATAAAAAAAAAAAACTACCTTCACGTTCCTACTCAATGACTATAGACCCTGGTGTTGGGAGTGAGCAGTGTTGAAGACTTCTTTATCTTGGGATTCTTATTTCTATTGGGGCCTTTATTTTGAGTAAAGCCAGATGACTCAAATGCACTAAATTAAAATCAGGAATATAGGTTTAAAAAAATTAGCAGTTAAGATTCTAATGGTAATATCACTTTTGCAATGACCATTAATATTAAGATACTGTTTCATATACATATATACATATATAGATGTATATATATGTCAGTGTCAAGATGCAGAATGCTGCAAAGCACAGTGATCTGTATTCAGAGGAGAAAAGAAGGTAACTGAGAAGTTCAATGTCTAAGATGAATAAAAACTGTGGCAGCACACATCTCAAGTGAATACTATCAGAATATTTTAGTCCATTTTATCATATGTTTCCTGCCCCTCATGTGCCTTATATAACTAATAAATCCAAAGTTGTGATGAGATTGCAGGGTAGGTATAATTGTTTGCTCATCAAAGTTTTCTGAGCTAATTAGTTGATAAATATGTTTACAGAATAACATCCAATACTTGTATGGGTATTTTTTCAAACTCATGTGGGAATGTGGTGCATCTTCATTTCCTGTACACTCAGGTTTAATCAATATCACATTTCTTTTTTTATTCTTGTTTGAAGACAGTGGTGCAACATTTATGAAAAAAAATTATGATACAGCATAAGGGAATCAAACAAGGATACCCAAAAGAAAAAGTATTCTGAAAGTTTGCAGAATTATCAGATACAATAGATGCTTTTTAAAAAAAGAAATTGGTAAATACAGTAAGGGTAACAGTGCTGGTATCTGAGGAATAAACTCCATAGAGACTTCTGGTTACAAATTAAGTATGCTGTAGCATATCTAGACAGTTTTTCATGTATTTGCATGAATGTCCCAGAGATCACAACATTTGCTTTCTAGAGATCAGAATTTTTCTCAGTAATACTATACATTCCTGGCATGCCAGGGACCTGGTTTCCCAACAAAGCATAAATAAATGTGATAGAAACAAAACTGTTAATGATAATTATAAGAATGGTACAAATGTAAATATTAGCCTTCTTTAAAACAACAAATGCAAGGCCACTAATCTTAATGGCATGTGGATGCCTCACACACTGTGGTGCCTACTACATATGGAGGGAAGAAACTGTTAGCTGTAGGTTGCCCTGATTCTTCCAGTCTCCATAGTTTCCAATTACCTCTGCACCATAATTTGATTTGAAAGCAGAAATAAAGAAAAGAGCTCAAAAGCATTCTCTCTGTTTTATAATGTTTCCTAGTTAACTCTTTAGTCCCTCTCTCATTTGTCCATCCATTTAGGTTTTCCAAAGGAACCTCTAATAGAGGTGGGAACTTGTTTCTTTCCAATTTACATTCCTTATATGGATTTTTAACAATCCTTCATGCTTTCCAAAATAAAAAAATATATCTTAATAAACACAATTTCTTCATCTTAATCTTTTGTGTTTTTACCACTTCTCAGGAGACATGCTCAGAATGAAAGTGAGATTTATACTTGCCCTTGAACTGCTTGTGTCCTGAGCTGTAGGAATCTAAAGCAGTTTTTGTATATTTCAAAAAGGACATCCATTCCCTGGCTCCTAATCTTTTTTTCTGCAGACTAGGATCATTGGAATCACCTTGGAATGTAATGAACATGTAGAAGCAAAGACCTACTTAGTCATAATGAGTTTTTGAACATGGTCCCCAAGAGATGATTCTATACACTTTCAGAGTACCAGCAAAAATTTGTCACCTTCCAATTCCTGTAGGTTAATTTGAATGTAGCTCTGGATTCCATCCTAGGATCCTCCCTCAAATTAAAATTTAGAAAGGTCTGCAATCTTTCCCAAGTTAATTTCAGATACCTGTGCATTTGGGGAATGACATAAAACCATTCATACTTCTAATTTTCCATTTGCTGTTTCTGCCTTATTTTTTTCATGTAAGAAGTAGCAATAGGTTGCATGTCATTAATTTTTACACTTTACTACTCATTTATGGCAAATGAACTTATCTTTGAGGGATCAGGTTTTTACTCCCCAATTAATTTAAAACTGTGAATAAGTCACCAAGTTTGGTAAACATTTACTCTCGCCTTCATTTATCTTTGGAAGCTGAAACTCACAAATGCATCCCACATTTTAAAAACCTGCTCTGTTCCCTTCTCATATGTTGCTTGAATTTCCACTCTATCCTGAATACCACTGATTTTTTCCATCTTTGATTTGGTGTGCTAACTGCATTTCTCACTCTTCTTTCCCTTGCCTTCTCTCCTTTTCTTTATTTCAAATTTACCAGTGATGAAAATATGTCTTAAATCTAACTCAAAATTCATTTCCTTTAGCAATACACCTAATTAAACCTGTGTCTGAAACCTAATATGATATGCAACTCCTTATCTTCCTTTATTTACTAGTTATTTAACAGGCACTTTCCTTGAACAATTACAATATACTACTGCTCATATTTTTTGGCAATATTCTTCCCAATATATTTTGTATCCTATGTGGTTCTTACCTTGTACATATCCTTTTATTCTCTTCTTTGTTTTGGAATGGAACTCACTAGATATAAAAGAAGCACACCCCTCTTCATTTTCCTCAGAATCACTCTAGGAAAAAAAAAAGATGATAAATTATTGCATATAGATCTCATACCATACTTTAGACATCTCCATTTTTATAGTTGTGAAGGCTTTGGAATTGGAAATTAGACCACTTTTTTTTTTTTTGCAACAGTACTTTCCATAGGAGACACTGTCCTATGCTGTCCAGATGAAGCTGTGTTTTTTCACTTCTTCTCTTCATTTTTTGGTGTTCTTGAGATAACTTGAAATATTTATTTTATTTACAGTTGATAAATATTTTGCTTTAAGCTGTGATCATCATTGGAGTTTATTTTCTGCCCATGAAGACTTACAGGTTAAAGAAACTAGAACACAAAACATGCACTTTTTCAAAAGGGACACTCAGATATAAATAAACCCTGCCAAGGATACATCCTCATGATAAAGCTGTACATTAAAAGAATCCAAGTGTAACAGTGGAAGAGAAATCCATTCAAACTCATGCAAATCCTCCACCTACTTACATGTGCAAGAGAGAAACAAAATGAGAACAGGAGACAAAAAGACACCTCCAAAATTTCACAATATCCCAATAATTGCATCCAAGATCTATAGAACACATTGTGTAACAGAGGTAAGGTAAATATGTTTAATTATTTTATTGCATCCTTGCAGGGAAAGGATATATAAAGGGAGATACAGTTTGTAAATTGACAGAAAAGTACGAATTGTCAATGTGGGTATGATGCTATTAAGAGGCAGGTTTGTGTCTGATCTAAGCCTGTTTCCTTCCATGATAAAAACAGTGGAAATCAAGGAGAATGATGTCTTTAATCTTGGCACAGATGACAGGCAATGTGAAAGACAATGTTGAGCCTTTGGGAATGACATTGTTTTTACATGAATGGGTTCAGTGGTCATTGGATTTGTGTCTGTTCCTAGTTTCAACTGCTTATTCCTAAATCTCTTGTTTATCAATCACAAATTAAGGATGTCACAAAAATGAAAACAAACATTAATCAAAAATATCAGTGCAAAAGCTTGCATAAAGTTTATTTTAATCCAGCTTGATTTCTAAAATTATTTTTATATTCATGATGAGTTAAATATTTTATACTTAAATGTTAAATTACAAGGTTTGGATGCCCAAAGAATAACCTATGAGGCTATTTCTTTTGGCCTAATTCACCTTCTGGAAGAAAAAAGGGAAATAATCAGAAATTTAAATTGACACATGTGCAAACCCATTGCTGGCTAAATCCAGTGCCATCAAGTCTCTCCTGCTCTTCCTCTGATGACATGTTCAAATGTGACTCTGCAGAAAAATGCAGATTTAATTAAACTACCTAGAAAGTTAATTTGAATGATTACTTATCCAAGTTAAAATGAACAGAAGTTATAATCATAACATTTTATTTTCCCAATGATAGTTTTAAATTAAGCATAATGTTAGGTGAATATATCTATAATTTGAAATGCTTTATTGCTGTTAGTGTGTTCGGCTGTGTATTTTATGCAAGGACATGCGTATCCTTGGCAAGTACTATAGCAACTTCTTTAAACTCCATGTCTTCATCCTTAGAGACAGTGTTTGTACCTTCCCAAGTTTGCTAGCAACCTGACAGCAGTCTGCCACTGCCCCTTAAGTACCTGCAATTACAGGTGTATCCCTCTGAACCCAGTACATATAGACATCATTGAGGTGTAATATTACTGATTCCATACTTTAGAGCTCCACTAGTGGAGATAGTAGGTGCCACCATGTACAAGGCCTATAATAACTCACAGGTTGATCCACTCAAGGTCAATCACTATCTCATGAAATTTTCATGATAATTGCTGTTACTTTTGAGATGAACTTCTTGCGCTTTCCCTAGGGCTACCTCAGATATTTACAGCTTCCATACTGGGTAATAGTCATCATGTGACTTGTAAAGCAGTCCTTTTCCTGTCTAGTCCATCAGTTCCTGGACTTGGGGGGCACCACTTTTACATCATTTACTGTAAAGAGTTTTACTTATTTCCCCTCATATTTGAGTTTGTGATAAGAGATAAAGAAGATAAAGAATGCAGAGAGAGATGGAGTCATTTCTAGATGGAAATGAATGGAGACTTCAAAATTGAGGTTATCAGCTAGAGACAGGAAATGCTGACAGCATGAAAGGCTGTACATAGAAAAGGTTTAAATGGAAGATGTTTCTCTAATAATATAGGGATTGGGAAAGAGAACTTCCAGAGGATGATGCAGGCAGAAAGGGAACAAGAGAGAGTGAGGCAAAATTTGTATTATGAAAGACTTACAGCAAATATAAGATGCTTGGACATCCAAGTTTTAAAGAGAGTTGATGGTCATTATGTACAGAATACACATGAACAGCAGGACCAATGTCAATGCTATGCAAGCAGATGAACAGAGAGGTAGGGGTGTGAATGGAGATGAACAGTGAGAAGGCAGCAGGGCACTAGGAAGTTGATTCAGGCCTGATTGGAGGGAATGTTTCCAGAAATAGAGGACAGAAAAAATTTAGTCACTTGTGTAGAATGAAAGTTCAAAGAAGAAAGAAAGAAGGAAGTTGAGTCAAAGAAAAATGAGATTCTGCCCAAGTGTAACTGAAGGTTTCAAATATATTGTATAATAAAATGCAGGAAATGTGAATGTTGCTTTCATTTACCATATAGTTTCTCCTAAGGCAATATATTCCTAGAAAGAGAGAGATCTTTTAAGACCTTTGTGGGAATTTTTCTGAAACTTGGACATAAAAAACCACAAAAGAATCAGAGAGGTCTGTGGGAGAGGCTCTGTGGGACAACAACTGTTTAGAATTCAAAAGGATCTAAGCCAGTGCCCACCACTGAGAAGTACATAAGCAAATGAAAAATGTCATAGAAATATGAGCAAATCATTCATTGCTATGTGCAAGCATGCAAGTATATCCTTGATTAATAACACTTAGTCAAAATTTCTGGAAAAGCTAATCTCCTGTAAATAATGGATTCATTTCACATGAAATCAGTAAAATAAATGATATGTGTTGTGTAAAGCCACAAGACTCAAAAGTACTAAGGAAAATCAGGAACATAGGTTCTGTAAAATTCACAGTGAAGTATCCAATGATAAAATCATTTTGAAATGATGATTAAAACAAAGGCATTGGTATATATCCAATGTCAAAATGCAGAATGCTGGAGAGCAGAGTGATGTGTACACAGAGGAGGAAAGAAGAACCCTGAAGATTTCAATGTCAAAACTGAAGTAAAATTGATGCAGAACATATCTTGTGTTAAACCTAACTAAATTATTTAATTCATTTAATAATAGGTATGCATCATGTTCCTCATTTGTCTTAATATTAATAACTCTATAGTGCTGATTAGAGTTCAAGGAAGGTATGCTTCATTTGTTACCAGAGAGAGTTTCTGAACTAATTAGCTCAGATATGCTTTAGAATAACAAGTAATACATGTATGGTTGTTTTTTTCATACCCGTATGGAATACTGGTGAGATTTCATTTTCTGTATCCTCTGGTTTACCCAACATCAAATTTCTTTTTCCACTCGTGTGAAGATAGAGGTTCCATATCTAAGAAAAACATGATAAAGCCAAAAAAATTTAGATATGGCAATCCAAAGAAAAAGTGATCTGAAAGTTCATAGAATTATGAAATACCAATTATACGTATTGAGTTTCAAAGTTTTTGTTATATACACTAAGAAAAAGAGTCTTGGTGTTTGAGGCTTAAATCTGTAAAGAATTCTGGTTAAAAAAATGAAGTTGGTGTGAGATACCAAGACAGGTTTTCAATTACCCACTGAGATCAATTACCAGTACCCTCACTAAATAAATAAATAAAATAAAATTGGTTGTGGATGTAGTTTAGTGGCAGAGAACTCCTGGGCTCAATCCCCAGTATGGCAAAAAGAACAACAAAAAAAAAATGACAAGTGGGAATAGCAACAAGGAACTTAACCTTCTGTGTGGCTTCACTATTGTCTGCAATAATTAAACTATATCAGAAATACTATGTTCCATCATTGCACTGGACATGATGGTTCAATAGAAATTCTGATATCTAAAGAATAATCTGGAGGCACAAAAGGAAAAGACACACTTCAATTACAAACTACTGCTTAGAGCTGATCTTTTTCCCACTCCAAGAATCCAAAGCACTTTTTTCTGATGGTTGGTGATCCACACTCCATCTCCCAAGGGCAAGTATGGTGAGGAGACTAGAATAAGATGAGAATATGATAACCTCCATAAAATTCACCATTCCCAAAAGCCTCTTGAATGACCATTGAGGCCTTGTACTATATTATGTAGCAGGAAATATGCTTGCCATTCACAATCCTAACTGGTATAAAAAATACCTATCCTCTAACTAAATTTAAGATCAGGGATTAATCATACTATTAGATATTGTTCAGACACATTATCCATACAAGTTAGATGGGCAGAATATTAACACATAATTAATCATTGTACATCAAAGAGTTTAAAGGTGTTATATGTAAGTAATGTTTGAGTCTCTCAAATTACCACATGCCCATTACACTCTTCAGCCTTTGGGGCACTATTAAGTTTTTAATGACACATATGATCAAATCTAAACATGTAAAATATTCCTAAAAAGGCACTAAGCTTAATTCTACAGAATGGCTTTACCTAGTTCAATAAGTATCAAGGTTATGTGTTTGATACAAGATCTAACTAAAAATGTCAAACACATAATAAATCCAAATATGCCTTAAGTGTCCAAGAAACAAACTGTGTACATGTATTTATTTATATGAAATATAATTATCTCTTCCAGTTAATTGGGAAGTAAATAAGAGAAAAATCCCTCATACTTATAGAATATAACTTGGACCAAGCCATGATAGTACAGGTTCAATATTCTTCTACTCTTTTCCACTTATAAAGTTGATGGAGTCCTTCTTAGTCCTTGGACCTGGGTAGCATCTAAATTCACCATACTCACAACTAAAGATCAGAATTAAATATTAATAGCAATGGAAAATAAATTTTGTATTTGTTTTTACTATTTCCTCACCTGATTTTAGTTCATCCTAATATTCAAAAGCATTAGCACTGTAGAAACATGTTGAATTAATACTGATGACATCTCAGCCCCAAACACAATCGTAAGACTTAAGATTTTGCTCTCACTCTTCAAAGTATGAAAGTACTATGAAGCACAGTAAGCAGATAAGTCTCAGAAAATGATGTTTAAGTTTTATGTATAACATATATATTAAAAGTATTACCATATGAAGAGTTATTAAAATAATGCCTGAAACATAAAAATTATTAGCTATTTTTAAACTATGTTTAAAGATTTTTTGTTTTTTGTGGGACTTTCCATCATAGTCACATCACCTCTGCCATTCAGTTTTAAATTACAGAAAGCATCTGGGGCAGCACTTTCCTCCCAGGGACTTCAGTGATTCTATTTACAGTCAACTTTGCACACTTCCTTCCATACCCCTCCACCTTCCCATTCCCTATGTATGGGATTCTGTCAAGTAGTCCTAATTGTTCTCCAGTTTTGTGCATCTTCAAGTGCAAAAGTTCCATTGGTCCCTACTACCTACCACAGCGTCAGGGGATTCTTTTCCCATTCAGAGAAAAAGACTACAAATAAGCTCCCATTCAAAAACAAGGTTTTAAGGAGATGATAGAATTGAAGTAATTCTTTGAAGGACAAGTAAGATTGCATCAGGCAGAAATAAAGAGTAAAAAGCAAGATAAATGCCATGATTAAGAGAAAAAGGTCAGGAAATTCCAGATAAATTTAGTGATATTGAGAATACTGATTACAACCAATTAAGGAACATATGGGGAAAAGGAATGAGGAAAAAGGGAGGGAGAGAAGAACTTATGGGATACAGAGAAAAGAAATTTAAATAGATAAGAAGGGAGGATGAGTGGCTAAAGAAGTAAAACAAAAAGTGGAAAAAATGTACAAGGAAACAATACAGACACACACAAGGAACTGCCAATTTGATTTTCTGTAGTTCTTTTTGGCAGTGTTGGGGAATGAACCTAAGAGTGCTCTACCACTTAGCTACAACTCTAACCCTTTTTATTTTTCATACTGAGACAGTGTCTTGCTAAGTTCAGAGACTGGCTTCAAATTTGTGATTCTCCTGTCTTAGTCTCCTGGATCACTGGGATTACAAGCATACACCACCAAATTCAACATAATTGCCACATTGTTTTTGAAATTTTAAATGAGGAGAAATACCTCTGAATATTTAGCTTACCACCTAGATGACATCAAGGTAGAACAAGTGGACAGATTTGAGATTTCCTACCTCCAGATTTGAATACCAATAAAGTCAAACTAAAAGACCTGATATTGCAGACTACACATTTCTGTTTCCTCTGACTTAACACTACTGTATCACTCACTACTTTCTCCTCAAGGCTTACTTACTTTTTGAAAATACCACATTCATTTTTATGAGAATGTCCATGGAATGGACTGCTTACCCTGCATTATTTTTCTTTTCTTTTTTTTTTTTTCTTTTGAATTTTTTTTGGCCATTTATTGGCATTTGTATCATAGAAAAGCATAGGTAATATATGGGATGATCAAGAAGCTCTTGGGCAGAAAAGTTTCTTTTTTGACTCACATTAATGAACATTACCTGTACAGCTTCCGGGGGAGTTGAAGAGCAGAGCTAATATAATGTAAACTCAAGCATCAGTACCCTAAAAATTAGCATAGCTCTCTTCCTTTAAAAACTGTTAGCCATGGGATTCTTCCAAATTGTATAATTAATAGTCAAGCAATGTTCTGAATAAACTAGAAGCAATTTGCTTGCACCAACAGCACCATGAGAATGTAAACTCCTGAAGACCAAGAGTCTCTTCATATTTTGCATGTGACAGGTACATAAAGAGTAAACATGAGACTACAATAACTCTGAAAAGCATTTAATTACATACATTGAGACTACAAAAACTAGTAGCATACTTTAGCATTTAGAACTATTAACATGACTGTTAAGGGTAACATTTAACTGTCTGAAATAACTGAACTGTTGACAACACTGTAATTTGTAGCCATATCATCATAATCATGCAGACATCTGAATATTGCTTGACTATTCCAGTATCTAACATGGACTGACAACATAGGACATTTAAAGAGAAGCTACTATCAATATAGCCCTTCCCTGACCATTGAAGTTGCCTTATAAGAATGAAAGAGTCAAGTGATTCTGAGATCTACAATGCTTATCCTTTAATCCCCCTGCCCCTACCCCAGGAAAACAAAGGCACACAGAACCAGTCTTTTCAGGGAACTTCAAGGTACTAAATGGCCAAGCTTGGACATCAGGTAAAGTAAGAAGTCACCCTAGTTCCACTATTATATACTGATGTGAGCTGTGCAGTTCCTGAGATCAAGAAACTAGTTTGATAGGTTCTCCTTAAAATAAGCAGTCAAAGACCATAGGCATTGTCACAACTGCATTAAACAAGGTATCACAAAACAAATAGTCTTTGGCTATTCCCCAGTCCTCTTCTTAGCTTTAAATCCTAACTTCCTTAACCATAAACATGAGGAAAAGCAAGCTAACCAAGTTATTGGCTTTTTTCTTTCTTTTCTTAAATTCTTACCATGTGTGCACGTATACACACACACACACACACACACACACACACACACACACACACTTCCTCTCTAAAAATGTACCCAGGAAGCCAATAGAGAAAGGTGACAAAGCAGAAGAGTATACCTTCCTACATAGTAAATGCCTATTGCAACATGGAACGACAGTAGTAAAACTCCACCTTGACTTCACTGAGGCTCTAGGTGGGCACTTGTTTCCATATTAAGCACTAGAAATATTTGACTTCAACAACTCTAAACCTCTGCTTTGAGAAACAAATAGGGTCTTTAGCCTTGAAACATTCACAAGTTATTTCTCACACAGATATATTCATACATTCATACTGTTTTAAAAGAAAGTACCTTTTGTAGGCTCTGTACCTAGAACATCTTTTTCATTTTGTTAACTGTTGATTACAGAGCCCTACAAAGCCAAGTAGTAATCACCTAATCTACTTTACAGCAAATGCACTGTATTATACATGCAAAACTGTTATTGCTGCTAAAAGTCTACCTCTTGAAAACTATTGGTTCATTTTATGGCTTTTTTTTTTTTTCGACAGGACATTTTCTTTCCTATATACTGTGCTGTTTTATATTCATTATGTTTTCCAAACTTTAAAAATTTAAATTCTTCAGAAATGGATTTTCCCAGGCACAAAATTATTTGAGTCAAAGTACAACTACTTTAAGTACACTAGTATCTAAACCTGGGTCCCTGGAAATCTACTACTATAATCTATCTATTCTAGACTGCTTGTTCATGAGATGCACCACATTAGAACATTTTTACATTTCTTAGCATACTAATGTAGAATCTGTGCTAATAAATCCTGGACTCTTAGTACTGAGATTTGAAAAACACTCAAGAAAATTAATACTTCCCAGTTCTCAAGAAAATGATTAGAGGTAGAAATTTCTTTTTACAGAAAACTCTTCTGCTTTCAAAACAAAATGACAGTTTTATATCTAAATGCAGAAAAGTAGAAAAAAGGGAAAATTATTTGACACTTACTGTAACTGAGGGCAAGAGTCCACTTATTATATGGCAATGTAGGTAGGCTTCATTTAAATAAGTTTCCAATGCTCATGAAAAGGTCTGAAATCCCATCAGTACACAATTCAGCAGATTCAGAAATAGGAAGAGCCTGAAACAATCTAGGACACTCCCAAACTATTGGTATTATTCTTGCATTAACATACATGCTGCTGACAGAATTAAATGGTCTACAGATTATATAAGTACTCTATGAAGCAATTACAGCATCTTAGTAGGACATGCAGAATGTAAAGCTATTTGTAGATGCAAAAAGAGTAGGAAAAATGAACCCAAAACATAATATGCCATAAAAGAACAAGCTGACCTCAAATTGAAATCATCACAAAATCATGAAAATGGGGCTTCATTTTGACTTGAAGTTTCATAAGATACAAAGGTAGCTAGCTGTTTCTAGCTAGCTCATGGAAAGTTTTTATATCCTCAAATATATTTTAAATAGTAAGTCCACATTTCTATGCATAAACAATTGTTTTTGGCCTTAATCTCCTTTCCCCAGGGAGAATATCACAGATTTAGGTATTTATGGGATGAAAAAAAGTCTAGAGTTTCCATTCTTTTACACTATTGGTTATTATCAATAACTCATCCTGAAGTTTAAAATTATTACTGGGCTCATGCACTAACCCCTAACATGGTTCTACAATATGCTACCAAGCACTAATGCTTACAAAACTATAAAAATCTCAAAATGGAAGACATTGGTGATTTTGTTGTTCTTAAATAACTTGTAACTTTTGTCCACAAGTATTAAAACATACACACACACACACACACACACATATATATATATATATATATATATATATATTTCTATTGTGCATATCCCATTTTTGCTTGACTTTTCAAAGAAAAACCTGCCAGTTAACATGGATGAGCAAAAGAAAGGAAGCACAAATGCAAATTGAAGCATTTATAAAATTAGTTTTTGCCATTAAGAATGGAACCAACATAGACCAGAGAAAAATGCAAGTGTATTAAGTAAATACTGGGCAACTACAACTGGAATTCGCCCATGTTGTTAAATTCCATCTAATGTTAATTATTTAAGATGTGGGAACAATTCCTTTGAAAAAGAACATTAACACTGGTTCTCAGCTATAAATTAGAAAATACGGAGAAGGTGAATCTGATACCTGTTCAAGCAAGTGCATCAGAGCTGGTTTCACTGGTGCTTATATCCCTTGCCCAAAAATTTGACAAGAAGACATGGGGAAAATAGATAAAACACCTGGAAGGTACAACCTATCAATGATGACATTCCCAGTATACCAGTGGGACCTATGTATATAGTCTTTCTGTCTTTAACAATTCCAAAATACTAAAGGAAAATAACAGGAAGTGGCATGTGGGGTTACTTAAAGAGAAATCTAAGTTATCTTCATTTTTTTTTTGGAGGAGTGTTACTGGGGATTAAACTCAGGGGCACTAGACTACTGAGCCATATCCCAGCCCTATTTTGTATTTTATTTAGAGACAGAATCTCACTGAGTTGCTTATCACCTTGCTTTTGCTGAGGCTCACTTTGAACATGAGATGATCCTGCTCAGCCATCTGAGCTGCTGGGATTACAGGCATGTGCCACCATGCCCAGCTCTGTTACCTTTAACCAAATTATTACTATTATGATTTCCCACTTAGTAAATACTCTCTATTAAAATAAATTTTTAAAAAATTATACATTTTAGGTACACTATTTTGTGGAAAAGCAATTACATTAGAATCAAATTGGTTGACCAATCCAATCATAACAATGTTCAACAATTCCCATTTTTGGCAACTTCTACCACTCTCAATTTTTGGTATATCTGCTGTATGTTCCCAGCATCACAGCATCTCTGGTCCTTAGCAACCATTCAAGAAAACAGATGATCCAGTAATACTATCTATTCTTAATTTTATCAAATAAGTTTAAGATTCTTTCTCTACTAATAAATTTTTCATGCTTCTTATGAAAGGTTTGACATCATACAATGTTTCTGTTTGTTTGGAAGCAAGGACAGTTTTCCAATATAGTCTTCATCATTTAACTGTTAATGGGGAAAAAAAGGAAATTTCATATTTCTTGAGTTTTTCCAAACCCTGAATTTCTTCTCAATCTATGGTGAATGAAACACAAGATTCATGCTTCTTATTGGAATTATTTTTCTTTTTGAGGTTTTTCTCAGATCCAGAATTTCTTCTAAATCTACAATGAATCAACTACAGCATTGGGAACATTGTCTCTGAGATGGACCATTTACTGATGCGAAAGTTCAATTTCAAGTGTGGAAATTTACCTGAGTCCCAGCCTTTTCAGTTTCACATTATACCTACCACCTAGAAAAATAAATCAGGGAACCCATCTGGGTTGAAGAAAAAGAGTTACTTATGACTTTGCAAAAAAAATGGGACAATATAATGTAAAGTTCCCAAAAAGTCAAATGGTGCTACATAAGACATTTTTGCTTTTTTTTTTCCTCAGGAAAAAGAAGTTATATAAAAACTTCTCATTTTTTTTTCTTCTATTTCTCTATGTCCAAAGTATTGAGGGCCATCGTGGACAAGATGGCACCTGGCAGTGAGCCAAAGGGCACTGGATACCAAAATAAGGAAGTACACAAAAAGGTTGCTTGTCTACTAGTTCCTTAGAGACTTATGACATGTTAACGCCAGGCTCTAGGATTGGTTATCTAATATCATGTTGCGTGTGGACAGCTCATGATTCATATAGTGCTATGCTGATATTCTTCTGCATGCTCTCCTGCGTGAAAGAAAGCTTTGCTATAATTGGCTGATAAGCTAGGAGCCTGGGGGAAGAGAGAGGGCCAGGGTAGAATAAGGAAGATAGGGAGAACAAAGGAGGCAGGAAAACAGGGAGGACACAATAAATCTCATCAACAAAAGATTGGTGGTGTCTCCTTTCTCCACGAAGGTTCCACTGGATGGAACACCAAAGTTGAAGGCAGGTTATACTATAGGGTCCATCACACCATCTTAACTAAAAAAACTACTCTTGCTACTTTTCTTCCAGCTTTGGTCACAAAATTTACTCTACTCTGCTATGTGACTCCACAAAAACAGGTGAATTAAACTGTAGTACAGCAGCCTCTCATCTTAGGTAAACAGGGTTCCATTGAAAAGATAGAAAAAACTTGCACCTGTGTAAGTATGAGGCTATTCCCAAACTGCCCTCAACCCCTCATAAAAGCTGCAAAGAATTTTTGTCTCGTCTCTTATCTTATCTGTAAAGGCCAGGTGGCTGACCCAAAAAGCAAACTTAAACATAATGACAACCCTCCTCTCAGAGGTCAGGGTGACACAGAACTTAAACTAACATGCTTTGTATACAATTTTATATGTTAACCAATTAAAATGAACACTGTAAAACTGCTTGCCTTTCATTATAAAAACCCTGCTAAACAAGGGCTCAGGGCCTCTTAGCATCACTGATTACTGAGTGCGCAGAGGACCAGGCTTGATCTTGCTAATAAATGACTCTTTGTTGCTTGCATTGATCGTGGTCTCTTGTGGTTTTTGTGGGGTCTTAAGCTGCTGGACATAACATCTTGGGGCTCACCCGGGATGCCCCAAGCCCACCCAGACACCTGATCATAGAGTCATAAGTGACACCTTCGGCTGGTGAGTAAGGCATTGTTGCATTTTTCTGGTCTGGATTGCCTGCAGGTTCTGGTTCTGGGCTGGCAATGTCCTGGCGGATGCGCTCTAGGACCCCAGAAGGGTCTCAGGAGATGTCCCCTCAACCCATCAGGGCAACTCTTTGTCACATCTGGGCAACTTTCATGTTGCATCTGGGAAGCCTTTGTGTTGCATCTGGGCGACTCTTTGTTGCATCTGGGTGAGTCTTTGTCACATCTGGGCAACATTCGTGTTGCATCTGGGCAACATTTGTGTTGTATCTGGGTGACTCTTTGTTGCATCTGGGTGAGTCTTTTTCACATCTGGGCAACTTTCGTGTTGCATCTGGGCAACCTTTGTGTTGCATCTGGGCGACTCTTTGTCACAATCGGAAATTGTTTGTTTTTGTTGACAAAATACCAACTAGCCAATTTTGATTTAGCGCACTATGTGTCTGTCTGTTTGTGTATTGTACCGTACGCTCTTTACTCTTGTCTCATATTAAATTATTCATTGTGTTAATCCATTCTTAGGCTTAGGGATACTCATTGCAGGGTACTTTACAGTCCTTCTCCTTGTTCCTGAGAGATTTGTTTACTCCAATCCCCCTAGGCAGAGAGCTCAGCAGCTCCATTCCTCAAAAGTAGTGAGAAATAATGTTTTGCAATTTTCTGCATTCAAACCTAACCTGATTTCTCAACCAGGAAGAAAAAGGGTTAAAAAGTCCTAGGTGATCCCCCCTCCCTCCTGCCTGGCCTAGCTGAAGCCTGCATTGGAATGCAGACTGCAGAAGTCTCTGTGGGAAGTGGGGGTGACCTGAGGGGGGGGAATTATCTGTTTTAAACTCTCGGGCTGCTACACAGAACTAACTCATTTGCTAGGATTCTTGTTTTGTTTTGTTTTTCTTTAATGCTGTATTTTTGAGTTCAGAATTTTGATCCTACATAATACCTAGGCTAATGATTTTTTTTATTTTTGATCAGTTTTATTTTTATCGAACTCTAGAGTTACTTTTAAACATCTGTTACATTGCAATGGAGATAAACATTACAAGGTCTTTGCTTTTGTAATAAGCATGCATAAAATTAAAATTTTAAAAAGAATCCAAATCCTTTTATTCATGTGATTTAAAGGGGTTCAATCTGAATTGGGTAAACAATTAAAAGTAAAATGTCTTTAGAAATAACTCACAAGTCTCTAGGTGGTCAAACTAATGAAATGTTGATATTAAACATTGTCTAATATCAATTGTTTCTAGGACTTTTCTTCAACAGGAAAGAGATGGCAAATACTGCTCAGGACACTTGTCTGATATCTTGCTTTTTTCAAAATAAGTAAATTAAATTCGATATGTATGGAACTACTCAAATGTATTTGTTGGTGACATCTGATTAATTTGCAAAGTTAAAATGCTAATTTTTAAATAACATCAAGTGCTCTTAAGTCCTTAAATTCCATCGAGTAACATACTTAAACATTATTGGTGTTTTCATAGGTTGGTAAATTAAAAAGTCTTTAACATTATTTTGTGTCATTACTAAAAACAAGGTTATTAAGAGTCATGTTCTAACAGGTAAAACCCCAAGCCAGAGGGTGAGTGTTCCATCTGCTCCCTTACCACTTCCACCTGCTCCCCCTGCAGTTCTGCAAAGTTCCAAGGAGGTCTTAGATTTGGATTTAGAGTTACCATCTCCCCTTTCACTGTATTTTAGTTACAGTAGTATAAACAACAAAGTATTTTATCTTGTTAAATTGGAGTAATTTGTCTAAATTCAAAAATTTCATAAGAGTTGTCTCAGAATGTGGACAAAAAGGGGTCAACAGATAGGAAAGAGAAAATAAAAGGTTCTGGGTATGGAAATATATTTAACAAAAAGGAAAAGGAAATGTTTCTGGGTAAGAAAGAGCTTGTGTGATGGAATACAAGAGGGTCTAAGTAAGTGCTAAGAAAGTCTGTGTGTAAGTAAAGGGCAAGTTTTAACAAGTTTGTGTGTAACTAAGTTGGCTATATGTATAGGAGACAGTTGAAGCTATTTAAGGCTTTTTCTAAGGTGAAATACTAATGTTCTGATATAAGCCAAAGTTTAACCTATATGGTAAAATGACATGGTAAAATGACAAGGATTTCTTAGAAACACTAATTTACTCTTAACTTTGTGTCTATTAAGTTTTATTCTTTAAAACAATTAGTCTTAAAAATTGGGGTTTATACAATTATGGTTAAACAACTGTTAAGAGTATTATGCTAAATATTACAAAACAAGTCTAATGCACATACAAGTTTAGGAAATTTAAACAGTAAATGAAGTGGGGCCATGGGCCATTTTTCTGTTTCCCTCTTTGGCTTCTTTCTATGAGGAAAAACTCCACTGAAAGTCATTTTATAAAATGAAGTACAAGGGTCAGGAAGTAAGAGGTTCCCACTTTTCCTTGTGTAAATGGCAAGGCATTTATCAGACACAGATACTAATTTCCCAGTGTGCTTTGGGAACTGCGTTGCCCAACATTATGATTTGAACAAATGAGGAAATATAAACCTAGGAAGGTGAACAGTGGCATTCTCAAGGTCACTCAGCGAGACAGTTTTGGACTTGGACTCACTGATTTCAAGATGGCACTCTTTGTCTTACCATTCACCCCTCGAGAAGCAGAAGAGCTCATCAGATGCAAAAGAATGGGAATTCTGGGCAGGGCAGGACAGGAGCAAAGAACCTAGAACACTCCTTGATAGCCACCAATGAAAGACCAACCCTCCAAAAAATAATTCCTGAAAAAATCCTTTCACTCAAAATAAATGCACCCCCAATCAGTTTCGTTGGTTACATTTTTAAAAACCTGATACTTTGTATTTGAAACCAAAACCAAATAAATAAACAAAAGCATAAATATGTGCTCTACAGAGATCATCTAACTGTGACCAAGGGCCAAAAGCAGGGTGGACAAGGGCAAATTCTACATGAACCTCATCCACTACAAGGGGGGAGTTCCAGTAGGGTCTTTTGTATGTTATACAGGATTGGAAGTAAGATATTTTTTAAAGAAAGCATTACATAGTCTAAAAATAAAAGTTTGAAACTCAAAAGAAAAAGAGTATTATGCTATGTTACAGAGTCTAAACTTTTCTTTAAAAACTGAATTTAGTAAGACTAAAGTGTCAAGGTAATTGTGAAATGGTCACTCTTTGTATATTAAATGTATTCATATTTTCCAGGGATACAAGTTTTTAAAGCAGAAAATTTGTCAAGCGCTATTCTCCAGAATAAACTTGTCTGTAATGGTAATTTTAAACTTAAAGAGTACATTTTATTGGGAATTTATTTCTATCATTTAATGTTCTATTATGGGACCTATTAGCAGTAAGGTATATGTAAAATTGGTTACTTATTTCACTGAGATAAAAATTTAAATGTAAATGTATTACTAAGAGTTAGTGACAGCCTACTTGGGATGACTGTCAGTAGTTACTCTGGATCCTATTCACAACTGAGGAGCATGAGAGAATCCAGATGGAAGTCAGAAAGTTGGTCCCAGGTGATGATGGACAACCCACTGTAAACCCTGATGTAATTAATGCTTTATTCCCCTTGTCCAGGTCTCCACAAGATGAATGGGACTACAATACAGCTGAAGGTAGAAAGAGGCTCCAGGTTTACCACCAGACTCTAATGGGGGGTCTCTGGGCAGCAGCTCGTAAGCCCACTAATTTGACCAAGGTGTAATCATCACACAAGAAAGGCAGGAATCACCCTCAGCTTATTTAGAAAGATTAATGGAGGCATTTAGATGGTACACACCTATGAATCCAGAGTCACCTGAGAATCAGGCAGCAGTAGTAATGAGCTTTGTTAACCAGGCAGCACCAGATATAAGGTGTAAGTTACAGAGAATAGAGGACTTAGAAGGGAAAATTATTCAAGACTTAATGAGAATAGTCCAGCGGGTATTCAATAACAGAGATGCACCAGAAGAAAAACAGCTTAGGGCTACTAGGGAAATGACTAAAGCATTAGCAGTAGCAGCGCAGGGCTGAAGGAAAGAAAAAGAAAGAAACAAACTCCCGGGCAATCGACCACCACCTGGGAACTCCAGGGCACATGATCTGGGTCAGAATCAGTGTGCCTACTATAAGGAGAAAGGTCATTGGGCTAGAGAATGCCCTAAAAAAAAGAAGCCATAGATCCAGAGATGGTAAATGGACAACTAAGAGACCATCAGTACTGGTCACCCAAGATGAAATGCATGATTAGGGGCAACAGGGTTCAGAACCTCTCCCCGAATCTAGGGTAACTCTGAAAGTGGAGGGGACTCCAGTGCAATTTTTGGTGGATACAGGAGCTCAATATTCAGCTTTGACTGACCCTCAAGGAAAGATTTCAACAAGCCCCTCATGGGTGCAAGGGGCTACGGGGATTAAAAGGTGCCCTTGGATGACCAAAAGAACAATAGACTTGGGAATGGGAAAAGTGTCCCACTCATTCTTAGTCATACCCAACAGCTCCTATCCCGTTTTGGGAAGAGATTTATTAACCAAAATCAGGGCCCAAATTTATTTTCACCCCAAAGGTGCCCAGGTAACAGATGGACAATGAAAATTGTTACCTATGCTAACTCTTACTTTGGAGGATGAATATCGGCTACACCAGCAGCCGCAATCCCCTGATAAAAACATGGAAGACTGGGTACAGCAGTTCCCAGATGCTCGGGCAGAGACTGGGGGAATTGGGTTAACTAAACATCAGCCCACACTCTATATAGAAACAAAACCAGGAGCTAACCCCGTTAGGGTTAAACAATACCCCATGACCAGGGAGGCTCAAACAGGAATAACCCCCCACATCAGGCGACTACTGAACCAAGGGGTACTATGACCTTGCCAGTCAGCATGGAACACTCCCCTGCTTCCAATGTGGAAGCCCAACTCAGATGAGTACCGCCCAGTACAGGACCTACGAGAGGTAAACAAAAGTGTGGCGGACATACACCCTACTGTGCCTAATCCATATACACTTCTGAGTGTGCTTCCTCCTTACAGACAATGGTGCTGGATTTAAAAGATGCTGATAAATTGACTATGGGACAAGAATTACATGTGATCATTCCACATGCTATTGAGGGAATCCTGAGACAACCTCCAGATCGATGGCTCAGTAATGCTCAGCTCACACATTATCAGAGCCTATTGCTTCACCCTCTCAGGATTATTTTTCAGGCACCCTCAGTTCTCAGTTCTGCTATGCTTCTACCTGACCCTGACCTGAGCACACCTGTACATGACTGCTCAGAAGTCCTAGCCTAGGTTCATGGGCTTAGAGAAGACCTGCAAGATCATTCGCTGCTCGATGCAGATGCAGTGTGGTTCATGAATGGGAGCAGCTTTTGACATCAGGTTCAAAGATAAGACAGCACAAGAAATAGCCCTCCAGAGAGACTTGATCACAGTTGCTCAACTCCCAGACTCTGGCCCATGAACCCTTCCAAAAGACCCAACTTACACAGAAGAGGACTTATCATGGATTTGCCAGCAGCCACTAGCCCAATGCTTAGAGGGGTGGTGGAAAGACTCTGAAAGCCAGAAAATACTTCCAGAACTGATGGGACAGAAAGTGTTGCAAAGGCTCCACCAGACCACCCACATGGGGACAAGAAAATTACAGAACTTGATGCAGCAAGCAGAAATTAGAATTAAAGGTGTGCAAAATAAGATAGAACAGATTGTCAAAAGTTGCAGGGTTTGTAAGTTAACAAATGCAGAATATAGTAAGTGGGAATCAGGAAATAGATTAAGGGGAGATAGGCCAGGGGCATATTGGGAAGTTGATTTCACTGAAGTAAAACCTGGAAAGTATGGGTATAAATACTTATTAGTCTTTGTAGATACTTTTTCAGGAGGGGTTGAAGCGTTTCCCACCAAGCGAGAAATGGCACAAATAGGGGCTAAAAAGATTTTAGAAGACCTCCTGCCAAGGTATGGATTTCCTGTAATGATAGGGTCAGACAACAGGCCAGCATTTACTTCACAGGTAAATCAGGGGCTGGCTTCAGTACTTGGGGCAAATTGGAAGCTACATTGTGCTTATCTACCCTAAAGCTCAGGACAGGTAGAAAGAATGAACAGAACTTTAAAAGAGACCTTGACTAAATTAACCATGGAGACTGGAAGTAACTGGGTGGCTCTCCTTCCTTATGCCCTATATCAGGTGCATAATTCTCCCTACAAGATGGGACTCACCGCTTATGAAATCATGTTCAGGACCCCACCTCCAATACTCCCTTATCTGACTGAGTTGCTCCTAAAAGAAGAAAATGTAGATGATTTTGAACTTTTATTTTCCCTCCAGGCCCTGCAGAGGGCCCACAGAGAAGTTTGGCCAAAGTTCAAAAGCCTGTACGAGTCAGGCCCACCTCCTGTTCCTCAGAAATTCCACCTGGGTGATTGGGTCCTAGTGAAGTGACACCAACAGAGTAACCTGGAACCATGGTGGAAGGGCCTCTACATGGTCATTTTGACTACACCCACCACTCTCAAAGTTGACGGCGTTGCCTCCTGGATTCATCACACCCATGTCAAGCCACCTGAAACCCTTTCCAACATTGTGCTTCCTGCCCTAGATGACTCTATGTGGAGAGTGGACAGGTCCAAAGACAACCCACTAAAGATCAAGATTTGCCACCACAGACTGGCTATGTTCTTACTTTTGCTTTGTTATTTTGCCCTGGCCACAACCGCAGCTGTAGCTCCAGTTTTTGGAGCCACCAACCTCAACCCACATCAGCCTCATGAAATCACCTGGGAGGTAACCAACCCGGTGGCAAGAGTTCCCAGTCTGACAGACTGAATACCACCCTTTATGGACATGGTGGCCTGAACTGCAAGTAGACCTTTGCACTTCAGCAAATGGGGCTTTTTCTGTGGGAACAGGCACTATTAGTATTAATGAAAAATTACACCTAAGTAAACAGGCCCTTTCAGATACAGTTAGTGAGAGAACAAGGAAATTTAACTGTGCTTATGCTCATGGGAGGGAGAAACTTCAGCATCTCCCCTTCTATGTATGTCCTGGTTATTCTCACCAGAAAGAATGTAGAGGGGAAGAATCTTATTTCTGTGCTAAATGGGGATGTGAAACTACAGGGCAGGCTTATTGGATAAAAGCCTCTCATGATTTAATTGAAGTCAAGTGAGGTAAAAAAGCTTCATGTAACAATAGTTGTAACCCCCTCTTAATCACCTTCACCAATAAGGGAAAGCAGGGTATAGACAATGGATAAGAACCCGATCATGGGGGTTACGCCTCTATGCTGAGGGACCTGATTTAGGGGTTTCATTCACTGTTCGGATGATTATAAAGCTTTTCACCCAGAAATTAGGCTTAACCGAATTTTACACCCTCCAACCTAAAAAATTCTGGTCATTCCCCCTACCCGAGGTCCAAAAATTATTAAATCAGTTACTAGCTTCCCAAATACCCCACAAACAACCACCCACTCCTTAAGTTCCCCCTACTTAAGGACTAAACAACCCCATGAACAGTCAATTGTAGATCCAATTCAAACATAAACTCATCCCCTTCTGAGCCTTTTGTCTTGGTCCTTCCTGGTGCTCAATGCCACCCACCCTAATTTGACCAGGTCCTGTTGGCTCTGCTATGACACTGTTCCCCCATATTAGGAGGGAGTAGCAATACAAGTGTAGTTACTATCTCCACCAAGTTCCAGGATTGCCATTGGTGATCTAAACAGTCCCTAACCCTAGAGCAAGTGTCAGGGCAAGGGCTCTGTTTAGGAACAATGCCCCATGCCAGCTGGTCCCTCTGTCACTCAACATGGGGACTCCAACCTGAGGCAGAAAACTCTTTTATAATATCCCACAATGATACCTGGTGGACTTGCTCCTTTGGACTCACCCCCTGTGTCCACTGGAGTGTGTTAAAACACAGAATTACTGTGTTCTAGTCAGATTGGTTTTGTGGCTAATTTACCATGGGCACCAGAGTTTTATGACTATGATTGAACAAGGATGGGACATGAAACAGAACCCCATTCAACAAAAATGGGAATCTATTACCGCTCTAACTCTTAGTCTGCTGCTCGGGGCTAGCTTGGGAGGGTTATTAATTGGAGTAGCATCCTTAGTCACTCAGAACCAACATTATTCCAATCTAACAGCAGCAATAGCTGCGGACATAGAGCGTTTAGAAGATTCAATCTCTCATTTACAACAATTTTTAACTTCCCTAGCTGAAGTGGTCTTACAAAATAGATGAGGTTTGGACTTAATATTTTTACAACAAGGAGGCTTTTGTGTTGCCATAGGAGAAGAATGTTGTTTTTATATAGATCACTCTGGGAAAATCAAGGAAAATATGGCAAAAGTCAGAGAAGGACTAACAAACAGAAAGAAAGAATGGGAAGCTAGTCAGAGCTGGTTTGAATCATGGTTCAAATTTTCCCCTAGGTTAACTACTCTGGTGTCTGCTATAGTGGGACCCCTAATATTGTCGCTACTAGTTTTAACTATAGGACTTTGTATAATCAATAAGTTAATTGCCTTTGTTAAAGAAAGAATAAATATGGTACAGCTAATGGTGCTAAAGGCCAAATATCAGCCCATTAAGCAGCAAGAATTAAAACAATAGAGACCCAAGATTGGCTCGCTAAATGTTCTTGGAGAGGGGGGAATGAAAAGATAGAATATGCTTGCACCTGTGTAAATACAAGGCTCTTCCCAAACTGCCCTCAACCCCTCATAAAAGCTGCAAAGAATTTTCAACTCACCTCTTATCTTATCTGTAAAGGTCAGGTGGCTGACCCAAAAAGCAAACTTAAACATAATGACAACCCTCCTCTCAGAGGTCAGGGTGACACAGAACTTAAACTAACATGCTTTGTATACAATTTTATATGTTAACCAATTAAAATGAACACTGTAAAACTGCTTGCCTTTCATTATAAAAACCCTGCTAAACAAGGGCTTGGGGCCTCTTAGCATCACCGGTTATCGAGTGCGTGGAGGACCAGGCTTGATCTTGCTAATAAATGACTCTTTGTTGCTTGCATTGATCGTGGTCTCTTGTGGTCTTTGTGGGGTCTCGAGCCGCTGGGCACAACACCATCATGGATTCAAACTGGGTTGTATGCTTTTACCATTCTTTCAACTAAGCATGCATTCACAGAATTAGCTTTTACACTATTTGGTCCTCTTCATGAAGAATGAAAAAAAACTTAAAAATAGCAAAGTTTCCAAGACCTTTGAAAAAGTCAACAGTTTCTTTCTCCAGGAGAAAAATCCCTCCTTTCATCCAAAAATGTGGATTTACACATGTTAAAATTTGTATTTGTACAGACTCTAGGTATATCAGATATGAAACCAATCAATCTTGATACCTTCTCTTTATGATTCTTTATCATATCAAAGGATTAAATTTCCAGTAAATCTATGTCACAAGAAGAACCAGGATTTGGAGATGTGTGTCACTTTTTAACTTCTCCTTCTTTTCAAATTACAACAAGTATTTGGAATTTACTGCTGCAGTCTTAAATATGCTTATCATAATAGTGGCCAAAACAGGAAGACATGTTTTAAAAACCCTGAAGTCATCCACACTTTCCATTTGTTAGTCTTCTTGTTGGGAATAAAAGGCAAAGTATTCACAAATACCATAACTTAAGTAACTGTTTCAAATTACACATCGGCCTTTGGCTTTCAAAATAATGTTTTTAAAATTAAGCAAGTTGCAGAAGACCCATATCACTTGCATTTTTCTTTCTGGAGAGGTCAGCAGGATAACTGAATCCTAAGGTCTTCCTCCTGTGTTGAATATGAAAGGTGAAACAAAAGAAAAGCTGTTTTTTTCATTCCAAACCATGGAGGTAATGTGTAGAAAGGTATCCATATTTCAGTAGGGAAAGTTGCTGGATGAAAGAAGCAGGACTACACACTCTAGAAGACAACATAGAAATACCCGCCACATCCTGAGTTCAAAATTTTGTTGAGACAAATAGAAAAGAACCTAAATATCAAGAAAGTGTTCATTCTGTGTGATTAGTATTCTTGCATGGTCCAGCAGATACAATTGGCTTCCCAGGGGACTGTCAGTCCCCAAACCAGAAGCCAAATGGCCAGATGCCCCTCCTCTCCTCACTGCACCATCTTCTACCCTGCACTCTTGACAGCTTTACTCCCAAGATTTCCTTAAAACCCTGTCTTCTCCAGAAACTGCTCCAGCAAACAGCAAGATCTCCCCTTCATCCTATTTCCCAAAGGATACATCAGCACTCTGGGCTTACAACTATTTCCTATATTGAAGAGGACCACACAATTTCACAAGAGCAGTACTTTCCAATTAACTATAAATCTCTGACAGCAAAGACTACTTCAAGAATTATCTGTCTATCTAAAGAAACTTAGGGTACTATAAAATCAAAATGAGCTCTCTAAAATATTTCCTGGATTGGATTACCTCAGTTCTTCAAACATGATCCAAGAGAGAGGCCTACTATTCCAATTACACTATGATCCATCCTTCTCCATAACTGAGGATCTTGAAATACTTACTGATAAATAGTAGGAACCACACACTCAGTTCTACAAGTGAAAAAGAAGATACGCCAGGTTTTACATGGGATAATCACTAAGTATAAGGTGATTCTGAATTATTTAAATGCTATTAAGAATATGAAAATTATGCCTAAAATAGTAGAAATTTGTAATAAAAAATAAAAACATAAATTATATACTTAAATCAAGTTTAGAAAACACATTATTCCATATTAGCTCAATTTAAAAGTTTGTTAAGTTTGATCATTGAAGACATTTTTGTATATATGTAAGCACTTGGTAAATTACATAATGTATGACTAAAACTACTAGTGATGGGTCAATATGGTCTTAGGTTTCAAATCAAATCATAACTGACATACAAGAAAAAAGGCAGTTTACATTATTACTAAATATGGAAAGACTATGAATCTTTCTTAAGACAGGTAATAACAGTTACAGCTTACATTTCTTATTAACCATGTGTCAAGTACTGATGACTGAGAATTAACCTATTTTCTTATCTGTAATATTGTATATTACATATCTTATAAGGTTGTGTGATGAGTAAACCAGAAATAAAAAAAAATTGAGAGTTGCAACAGGTAAGTGGTCAGCAAAAGAGCTACTATTGTTACTACTTGGGACAGTTCAACTAACCAGTTTTATTGTTACCACCAAGAACAAGACTGGGGCTGGTCAAGACAGAAGCATTTAGGACAAGACCCACACTTGGGTAGTGGACCATGACAAGAGTGTATTTGACACTACTACCTTAGGACTTTGTAATTAAGAGCCCACATGTCAAATCACAGGCATTAAATCTGAAATTCAATTTTAGAGTCAAATCAGAGAATGTGACCTTGACTTTGAAAGAAACATGTCCTTATTCTGAAACTTGGTGAGTTGCAAATGATGACTTGGCCAATGTGTACTTGGACCACAGTGTTCTAAGACTTCTCAAAGACATCTTAAATAATAGTTGGGAGACTGGAGCACAAGAACAGATAAGAGAAATTTATATGGACAGGAATAGGAAGTAAATAATAACTTCAAGGTCCCTTAGAACAACACAAACAATGAGCTCTATACACAACTAGGGAATCTGCTTTTTGCAGTCATTGAATGCTGAGCCCCCATAAGAAAGATGACAAGTCAGGTAAGCTTCACTGATTTTGGACTAATTTAAATAGATGCAAAACACTGTTTTTAAAATGTAATGCAAGGTTAAGAGCGTAAGATATTTAAAGTTTGATAAATTTCAACATAATTGGCAAAGAAAAAGCATCTTCCAGATTTACAGTACCTGTCTGCTCTGCAACATCTACTTTTACATCATTAACCTCAAGATCTTCTTCTCCATTCAGCAAAACTTTTCCATTATGGTTGAAGATTTTGACAAGTAGGATAGTACAGTGCATAACTAAAATATAGTTTAAAATCAAAAAGCTAAGTGCTCTCATGATTACTAATTTTGGAATAAAACAAAATTATGAAGAATGTTTTTTAAATATTTTAGTTGCAGATGGACACAATACACCTATATTTATTTTTATGTGGTGCTGAGGATTGAACTGAGTGTCTCATGCATGCTAGGCAAGCACTCTACCTCTGACCTACAACCCCAGCTGAAGAATATTTTAAACATATAATTCAGTAAGAACATTTACACTAAAAACTAAAAATAAAGTGGTTAATTTTTGCACATGAATACAGATCTATGGGTCTAACAATCTGGATATTAAGAAATGTGAATTAAGGATCATAACCATCCATAATAAGGCAAACCTGAGAGTAAATTTTTAAAGACAAGGGCCTTATGAAATACAGTTCTTTAGAAATGCTTGGATTTTTCTACAACCATGTGGCCAGCAGAAAGCTCAAGACTTTTTTAGAAGTTTACCATTTTAACAATTTTATACTGCAGAGTAAATTGCAAGGAGTTGGAAAAATAGAAAGTTACCTGGGCTATGGTGAATGGGGAAATACAAGTTCCAACTTAAGGCAGCTACTACTACTATGCAGGAGGATTGCCACAGGGATGGCAGTTTCAGGAAAGAAGACTATTCATATTAAAAGAATCTAGAAAAAAATAAATTAAAAAAGAAGCTATGGACCTGGATTATTATATAAAAATATCATTTCAAAACCTAACTCCCACACAAATACTAAAGCCAGTCAGTTTCCAAGACCCTGGGTTTACATATTCTATGACCAACAATACTAGCATTTTAATGACATTCATAATCATCCAGGTTTTAATTTTTTCCTAGAATTTTGCTTTTCTACTTTACTGTAGATTGTAATTTCCCTCAGCTTATAGAACCAGAACAAATGAAGCCCATACATGTAAAAAAAAATACAATTTCTGTATTCACATTTTCTTGTTTTAGGGAAAATTTCAAAAACAGGACTGCAGAATAAAGCAAACTAGTAATATATATAAAACTTAAAGTCCTTAATAATAAATTGCATCACAATGAAAATATCTCTATAACAACTTCTGATCAGGAATAGATTAAGTGAAAATAATTTATTTGCAATTAAAAGCACACTGTTAAGAAAATTAATTCCTTTTTCTTTAATTCTTTTATTTTATTTTATTTTATTTTTGTATCAGGGATAGGGATTGCTTCAGCCTCCTGAGTGGCTGGGATTATAAGTCTGTCCCAACCTGTTCAGCAATCCTTTCTTTTTTCTAATGTATTGTATCTTGTCTTTTTTTAAAGACTTGTTGAATCTTAAATAATTAGCCAAGGACAAAGAAGGAAAACACTTCTATAATTTCTAATAGATGCTCTAATTTGGATTTAGCTCATTGTCAGTGTATTTTATTTGTTGTTTTCTCCTTAATACCTCTTCTGATGCTATATTTACTGTTTGACCAAATGAATTAAAAAATATCAAAGTAACATTTGACTATTTTTTATATAAATTCATAAGCTCTACTGCTTAACATATTGTTTATATAATTAAATATTTTACATGTCCACATCTAAAACAAGCTACTGATGAAAAAAAAATACAAATACTTCCACTGGTTATATTTCCCCTCCTCAACAGCTTCAACAATAGAGTATGTGCGTAATAAACATTTTCCCTATTTTATTTTTGTTATTATGTTTTATGAATTCAAAATTTACTTACTGTCTTCTAGGTTCTCCCTAAGGGATGTCCACACCACTTGTTTCCTTAATTGCCAACTTAGTTCATCCATGATCCAGGAAAATACCTGGGTCTTGTTAAAGAAGCAGGTGTTCTAACAATTATTGCATGCTTATTCTGGTGGCCCTAAGAAACCCAATATACCAATATCTGGCCAGATAAATTAGGCATCTGTCTAATGGGATAATATTAACTATTATTAGGGAATTAAATACAATAATGCATTTAAAGGTTATTGTAGTGTGCAGTATACAGGTAATATTCAATAATGATTGTTTTGGTTAATATCAGTTACACCACTCTTTTTAGTCATACTACCACCACAACTATTTAGCATCTAAAAAAAAGGTATTTATTTCCTATGTCAGCAGAAAGGACTTTAAGGTAGAACTACCACACAAGACACAGAGTTTTGTTCAAACTACTGCAACCTAATGCTCTTAAGAGTTTGTAATAATTAAAGTAATAATTCCTTAATGCAATATCTCGGAGACCAAGGAGTCACAACTCAAGGATTCTTTACATTGCGAATACACAATGAAAAAATGAGAGGGGAAGAGAGAATGTATGGAGAGGTGCACAAATATTTTTAAATAACCCTATTTCAACTTAGCATATGCAATAAAAATTCCCAAATTCCAAAACCACAAATGGATGTTTCTTAAGGATAAACAAAAAGTTAGAGATTGTGCTCAATATTCTCTTCTGTAAACTTAGAGAAAATAAGTCTGGATGTCCATCTATAAAGGATGATTCTCAAAAAAAGAATAAGGGAAGTAGTCAGACTCCACCCCCACCCCATGACGCCAGAATCCCAATCTCAAAGCCATGAAGAAAAATTAAGAGAGAATTCGATGGCGCACAAATCCTTTGGCGCACCACAGCACTAGAAAAGAAACACTGGAACACAGTGCAGAAGAAAAGAAGCTGGAGACCCAGAGGAGTTGAGGCACATTCTCCTGGGAGCGAAGACCCGGGGAAGCTGAGGTCTGCCTGAGGAAGAGGGGATGAGGTCAGGTAAGCAGGCTCCGAGGGGACTGACCTGCATCATGGGACAAACACCCCACACTCACAATACTATCATCCATTCTCCTTCCAGAAATTCGCTCCAGTTCTCCTCCGTGATGACAAGCATGTCGCTCTGTTGCCCGTGGGTCCACAGAAGTCCCAGAAGCAACAGCACCAACACTGTCAGAGAAACCAGGAGACCTCTGGTGGATGCCATGACCACTTGTCGCCACCACCCAGAGGCGCTACAGCACTGTCTCACTTCCGCTCTGGTCCTCAGTTCTGCTCATGTGCTTGGTGGTTTGGTGAGGCGCAAGTGCCCAGGGCAAACTCTGTGAGCATGAGCAGACCCTGCTCCCAATGGGTGCTGGAGGAGGAAAATAGATAAGCCATTACTTTAGTGTTCATGACAGATACTTTTTTTTTTTTAAATCTCTGGGTCTTGCTTATTTGTACACTAAAGGCAAACTGCATAGAAATCTGAAAGTAAGTTCATTTAATATGTTTAAATCGCTAATTGTATCAGAAGAAATTTCCAATGCTAATTTTTTAGAATTTGTATTTTTGGGGGGTGCAAATAATTTATTAACAGACCATGGTGATGATAAAAATAGGTATGTTTCAAATTTCAAAATATTTTTTCAAAAATTAATAAACTTTTATACGAGAATTGACATTATTTAATTTAATTGACATTATTTAATTATTTAATTTTCATATTGAATCATAATAATGTTTTTACTTTTGCACAGTAATTTTTAGTCCTGAGACTCAGTTTGTAAAAATTAATCACAAAGATGAAACAGCCATATTCTTAGAAGTATTTACTTATGCTAGAAAAAAATGCATAGTTCTAGCAGTAGAAAAACTGTTAAATCAAAGCTTATTACTTATAGAATATAATTCAATAATTAATATCTTTAAATATGTGAGTGTAAAATTTTCTGATATATTAAATGACAAAAATAAACTCTAGTTTTTTATAACCATTTTTAACAACAAACAATACAAAAAGTTATATATCCCAAAAAGGACATTTCTTACCCTGTTAGGATAAAAGAAATTCAGGAATGTGTTTTGCCCATGTGCTCAAATTTTTTTTTTTGGTTTCCCAAATTAACTTCAGTAAGCTTGTAATAAAAATATTTTTATTGACTTTGTTCTTAATAAAGTACATTTTAATTGCAGTAAAATTCTATTAAATCATTTTAATGAGTTTGTTTTAAACTAAGAAATATTAAGGTATTCAATTTATATAGTTACCTGATGTAAATATCTGAATTATTAATAATGTTATGCCTATAGCATTATTGGAACTGTGAAATTTAGGAACACTACTTGCTCTGAAAAGAATTAAAATTTTCTATTCTATTCCTTTTATCAGTAGCTCATTTTGAGGTTGGAGCTACTATAACAAAGTGAAAATCTTTAATTGGCACATCTTATTGGTAAGACATTACTGTGATACATACATTTTTGACTCTTTATGTTTCATGCTCAAACTCCATCCTTAGTAATTCCAGATACTGGCAAAATAATCTTTCTAAAATGCTATTTTAGTTATTGACAGATCATTGGAATACAATAGGAGTCATAATAGTAACCCTTAGTATGTAAAATAATTTATTTATTGTTATAGAATTTGACAATGCATGTAAAAGATTGGATTCCTTAATATGCAGATAATTTAGATAGTGTATTATTCATAAAGTAAAGTAGCTCCATACTTTATAACTAATGCTGAAAGAGCCATCAGTAGCTATCTACTTTTAGAGTTGAAGAAGCTTTCCTGGCATGAAACTTTTAAGGGAACAATTATTCAATTTTACATGAAAATTTGAAAAATGCATGTCTGGCACCTTAAAATTTAAGTGAAAAAACAGGAAATACTGGCTAAAATATGCCAAACTAGGCTTAATATCTTTTATATATGAGTTCTTATAAGTCAATTGAATGTTTCATTAGAGGCAGAGTTATTAACATAACACATATACAAAGTCATAAAATATGAAAATATTTCCCTTGATGAACATGAACAAAAATGAAAATTAATTAAACATTGATATTCTTTTTTATCAAATTGGAAAGCATCTGGAATCACAAATAATCCCCTCTATCACTAAATATTTGACAATAAAAATGAAGATTGGTAGAAAATTTTCACAGAAACTTAAATCAATTTTCATGTATGTATGAGTTTGTCAGGATAAACCTAACTATTGTGTATAAACTTAAAGCTCTAATAATAAATATATAAGCCTGTATCATTGCAAGCTCAATTGTGAATGATGAAGCAAACTGAATACTTTATTCAGAGTGTATATACATAGCCCAGAATAAATTGTTGCTTCTCTGGAAAAAAATAAATAAGTTGAGAGCAAAAGAATTTTGAAGAGTAATTTAGCTGTGATGTTTTTTGTAAACCATAAGCAACTTTTTTGGTTTTTAAATTTTTTTTAATATTTGGTAATAAGAACTGAAACCTGGGATGCTTTACACCTGAGGTACCTCCTGGAATCATATACACCTTTCAATTCAAAGGAATAATATGCTGAACATTAAAAATTATGTTGTAAAAGATGAATAGTCAATGGAGTTTATGGCAGATTACTAATCAAAATGTCAAGATTAAGCCAGATGCAGTGGTGCACACCTGTAATCCCAGTAGTTTGGGAGGCTGAGACAGGATGATTGCAAATTCAAAGTCAGCCTCAGCAAAATTGAGATGCTAAGCATCTCAGTGAGACAGTCTCTAAATAAAATACAAAAAATAGAGTTGGGGATGTGACTCAGTGGTAAAAGTGCCTTTGAGTTCAAACCCTGGTACCTAAAAAGAAAAAAAAATCAAGATTAAAATTAGTATATGCAAGGTAATTTAAAAGTTGTGTTTTATAAAAGACATGTATAAGTAAGAAGTATAAATGAGAATGTGTGAAAGAGTGACTTTTTGCTTGAGACTGTGCTTCAATTGTTTTTCATGTATTCCAAATTCTATTCAGTTACCATGTGCTGCTTTTAACAACAGGAAGGCACCAATAAATGTTATGTGAAAGCACAGGTAAGTTAGGTTATCTATAGATATCCTTTCAGTGCAATGCCTCTCCCTCCTTAGCATCTTTTTGTGACTATCCTCTGTTGTAAACTGTCTTCTCCTGTCGAAATTTTCTATTTTTGTACCCTGATAGTACTATGTGAAATACTGTTACTTTAGTTCTATTTGTTATCTCTTCTCCTGCTTTTATCTTAAGTGCTCCCCATTGCAAAAAGTGATAGTCAATCTGCCTTTCATCACCTATGGCAGGCTGATGAGTCAACAGTTCCATTTCTCACTAAGCCAGGGAGCACAACAGTGTTAGCTTGGCATCCCTGTTAGACACCACTAAATGATTATAGTGGGCAGAGGAAATGAAATTGATTTGCTTTTTCTGGGCTCCAGTTTAACCTTTTTGTCTATAAAACTTGCCTTTTATCATCAGACTCCATAGTAATCATTTTCTTCTCTTTAGTCCTGGATCCATTCTTATGCATATAGAAGTCACAAGTAGTATATATATTTACAGGTCAGCATTTTTAGTATGTATCTTACACATCATTAACCACACTAAGTTGAAAGACAGTTTCTTGTAGTAGAACGTTTTGTAACTTAAATGCATATAAAAGAAACTTGTGGGGCTGGGGTTGGGCTCACTTGTAAAGACTTTGAGACACTGGGTTTGATCCTCAGCACCACATTAAAAAATAATAATAAACAAAGTAAAGTTACAAAAATATTTTAAAAACAACTTGTGAATAATCAGTATAAATATAAATAAATTCTAAAATAGTAAATATCAAAAAAAGGAATATTTCTCCTGGGCAATATCATCTGTACTGTATAATGTCAGATGCCATCATATACCTCTTACTGCCAAGTATGTATCTCCAACCCAGCTACTCAGTTGACGTTCAGTCATCTATACACTTAGCAGTTCTTTGAAAATAGATCTCATTCAGTATCCTACCAGCGTTTTTTACTCAACTCAATATTTTCAGTCAGCCACTTTTATTCTATTCTCTCTACCAGAGTCTTCAAAATGTCCTTTTTCTTTTTTCCCTTGTATATTTGGAATCGTTCTCTAACTCACCTGTCCTACTGGTTTTACTTTCTCTCACACCATTCTTCATGTTGTTTTGAGTTCTAGATTAAAAGTTTGCTGCCATAATTATATCTTTAAAGGAGGTTCAAAAAATCTAAAGGAATATCTTTTGTAATTAGTACATTATTCATAATCAAGCCCATACTTCTGAGGTTAATTTTCCCCTCACTGTCTAGACCCTCTAAATTCTTTCTTACAAAGGATAATATTTTTCAATTTCCTATCACAGGCACACTTTTATAAAATAAAGTAAAATAAATTGCTAAAAATTGATTGCTCATTTGTACAAGAGAGAATGCTTACTCTATTTCTGTACTTGTTGCTGAATGCTAACTAGCAGTGTAAGACCCATCTCATCTGTGGATCACACATATTGAATTGCCTTCCCCAGAAGTTCTCCAGGTGATCCATGCACTTTCTTTGTCTTCCTGCATTTGCATTCCCAAATGCTCAGATTCCTCACTCACTTTAGCTCCCTGCTAATTCATTTTTTAAATCTTGACTCCCTTGGGAAGTTTTCTGTGATCTTCACAGTGTTTAGGTATTCTTTTCCATTTTCCTGTATTGTATAACAAGATTCACCTAACACAAAGTATACAGCAAAGTTTTTCTCAGATACAAGTATTCAAGATTTTTAAAGCATGAATTTTAAAAGAGTATGTGTAAGTGTGTAAGAGAGACAGAAGGATTTAAGTCTTTCCTGGTGAAGTTTTTTCTTTCCTAGTAAAGACCTCTCAGCTTCTTTTCCCTCCAAATCTAATGGTTATAAGAAGAAGAAGAAGCATTTTTTAAAAATGAAAATATTAGGTTCACTTATTCCTTCTAGGATGACTCCAGAAGTTGTGGCAATAGAGAAGGATGGTGGCTACAACCAATTTTTGACATCTGGACTGGAGGAATGACTGCAATTGAACTTGGAGAACTTCAACCACCTGTGTTTGTTCTTCATCCAATGAGGTGTTTTCATTATTTATAATCATGCAATGATCAATCAAGTCTTTGGAAAGTGGAATACTGATAACTCTGGGATTACAAGCTCATTTTTAATTATATCAGGATAGTAAAACTGTTATAAGGGACTAGGAAGTAATTACATTTAAAACCTGCTTAATCGTATTGCTTCTCCTCAAACAAAGAGTGAGTTGTCTGCATTGTTTGAAGCTTTTCCATAAAATAATTTTTCCCCTAATAATCAGAGTAGAACATGTCAGTTATTGTTAAACAAGTCTTTTAGGGCCTTTATTTTCATTCCTCCATTAATTGATCTTTTTTCTTTTTTGTCCTATATGAAATGGTAGAATACACAAGATATTTTGTGTTACTATCTCATTTGATTTTCTTTTTTTTTGTTTTGGAAATTAGGAAGAAATACCTAAACATATTATAATTATCATATATGAGGAAATATTGTCTTTCAGAAATAAACCTTTGAGAACTTTTGAAAGGTTTTTTTCATATTTGGAAGGAAATGTTATATTGAAATAAAATTTAAAAATTTAAATGGTAGAAAATTGAAAAGACAATTAGAATGGAGAAAATGCTCTCTTAATATATGATCAACTGTGAATTAATGCATACTGCATAAGAAACTCATTTAAAGATCACAGGAGAAAGAGAATTTAGGAGCAAGTACCAGATAAAGAAACTTAGGGAAAACTAAAGATACACAAGTTAAAAGATATCTACTGTTATCTAGAAAGCCTATAGGTACAGACCTTGAGGAAAATAATTTTATGTTATTTGTTAAGGGCAATACAAATCTTTTATTGATTCTGCTACTATGGAAATTATTCTTAGGAAATAATTCAAGGATGAAGAATTATCAATTTTAGGATAACAAGAAAAAAAGTCTAAATAATAGTTCCTGAATTACTAAACTTTTTAGCATTTAAGGGAAACTATTACATATGTGTAAACCAAAGGAATATGAAAACCTGTTTAGCAATTAAAAAGTAGAACATAGTATTATCTAACATAATTATAATAATGTAATAATTGATTAGGTTTTAAATAAAGGTAAAGGAGAACAGAAATTTTAAAATAATAAAATGGTGAGAATATAGGTAGCACAGATATTTCTGTTTGAATAATTTTATTTTTAAAATGAGAAAATGTCTGGTATGTATAAAAGAAGAATCCTGGATGGGGTTTTTGTAGGAAATACTGAAATAGATTACTTCAGAAATTCCTTCTTAACTCCTTCATCTTTTTACTCTGAAGTATAGAGAAAAATGGATCAAAGATGAATTATCAACAGAGATTGACATTTATGTAATATACTGTTTAATTGAAGGAATTAGATCAGGAAATGGGTACAATTTGCTCATATACTTGTTAGGGTAAACTGGTGCAAATATCTATGAGAGAAACAGCTCTGAGCTCAAGCAAAGGTTTTTGACAGAGAGAGTCTATCAGGCTGCCCCTCTGCAAGGCACAGCAGCCTGCAGGAAAAATATCTAAACTATATAGTCATGTACAGTGGAGTAGATTAAAAAAAAAAAAAAAACTGGTCTGGCCCCATGACTGCTACTTGAGAATTTTACTGTGGTTTTGGTTTTGGTTTTGGAGACTCTTTCAGGGTGGGCCTACCAGGAAAGCTGTTACTGGGTGGGCAGGTACTGTTTTGCAAAATGGAGTTACTTTGGCCTAAAAGACCTAACAATACTCAAAATAGTTGTTGAGGCCAGTTGTTGGTTAAATGCACAAACTAATATTAGCATAATGTATCTCTATGTGTTTCAGGATTATATATAATTATTTAGGCATTTGCCTAAGATACACTGCTAGTTATATAGGTAACAATACAGTAATAAAACTCTTCTCTAACATTTGGTAGCTTTGCTTTGTGAATAAGGACTTGTTTGAGTTTAAAGATATTCTATATAGGTAGGAGAAATTTTTCATATGCTATCCAAAATATTAAAAATTTTATTTCCCTATCTCAAAACAATTTTCTTCAGTGCCTACATTTGTATTAGTCTTATATAAATTAATTATAGAATATATATTGTGATTATTAAGTATAGCAATAAAAGTTCTTGGCATTGTTTTTTAATTGATTTTTTATTTTTAATTTCAGGGGTCTCTTCTTTCTTGGGTGAGTACCTAGGATTGAAATCAGGAGCACTCAACCACTGAGCCACATCCCCAGCCCTATTTTGTATTTTATTTAGAGACAGGGTCTCATTGAGTTCCTTAGTGCCTCACTTTTGCTGAGTCTGGCTTTGAACCCACAATCCTTCTGCCTCAGTCTACTGAGCCACATGGATGATAGGCATGTGCCACCACACCTGGCCAGGGCTCTCTTCTTCACATCAAAAAGTAATTTTCAGCCTCCAAAATTAAAGGACAGAACAAGGTGGTGAATTAAATAATACATGGTTTCATAGAATTTTATAACAGGAAGGAACAAAATTACTTTATTTTGTAGATGATGAATGTTAGGTTGGGATTGGAGCTGATATATGAGAAGAAACAAACTATGGAGGCAGATGGCAGCATGCCAAACAGTGACCAATCAAACAGGGCAGAAAAACTTCACTGATCCTTACATTCACCTACCACTCAGCAGGACCCTGAACTATTCCAGCCTATAAAGACCCTGGGGCCACATGCAATTTTCTCTGGCTCCCGAACCTGACCTGTACCACAGGGGACTGGGAATTTCATCCTAGAATCAAATTCCATTAATGCTTGGTTCTGTTTGGCCACTAGCCCTGCCCCCATGCTTACAATGAAACCAAAGTCCAGAGGCATTATTACACAGTTTGCCGAGAGTTACAAAGCTAATTTACTTGCAGAGTTCTGGCAAGTGTCTAGTCTTATTTTGCAGTCAGTGTTTTTTTATAATCCACTCTTGTTAAATTCACTTGTTTCTGTTAATTTGGCAGCTTGCATAAGAGGCATGGTGAGGAAAGGATTTGCAATTAATATGTGAAGATTGTTGCCCTGTATTTCTTTACATCCATTAATGACCTATAGACTTTCATGTAAGATGATGTTTGAAAAGGTTTCCTAGGTACTGTTGACACTTAAAAATCAGTTTATCTTGGTTTTTCTGTCTTCCTTCCATAAAACTGAAAAAGTTTTCTTCCTAATCTCTCCTTTCTCTTATAAAGTAAAGCAGCTTGCCTGGAATTACAGTTCATTAGAATGTCATTAGTTGAATGGTGAAAGTTGAAAATTATTTTTCTTGTATTATCTTCTCCACATTTTATAAAATTAGCCAGGCAAACAAAAGATTCCAAGTTCTCAAATTCAGGAGTTCTTCATTCATATTACATGGATCTCTTGAGGTTCTGTGAGCTTCTGTTATATAAATTTTAATTTTCTCTGGAGTCAACTCATATCAGTTTCTAAGAGGTCATTCCCCCAAGTAGATTCTGAATTGCATAGTTTTATTTAGGAGTCAGGCCATTCTTGGGATCCTGGAAAGAGTGAAAGACAAATCACACTATGGAAACAAAGGAAATTATATCCTCCTACTAGCTATATTCCTTTGTATTGACACTGGTTTCTTCCTGTTCTTTATTGTCCCAAGATTTTAGCTTTCTGGAAATGATGACTTTATGGCAAAAATGACTGAGTATTCATTCCAGAATAAATGACTATTAGATATCAAGGCTAAATTTACAAATATCAGATTAGTTATTACCATTGGAGAACATTTGGCACACTGTGATCTACCTAACTCCATGTTATTTCTGTCACAAGCTACCAGTTGCAGTGAAGTGATTTGTTTCCTCTATTGAGAATTGTAACATGGTTGTTGTCATTGCTAGTCACTGAAGTTATTTGGTTTCTTTGTTTCTTGTCCAGTATCTGCCAGTGCAATCTTGAAAATGCATCTCTTTGTCATGAATAATCAAAACATGATTCTTCTATTTTCTATTCTTTTCTTTGCCCCACTTCATCAATGAAGGTAGCTGGAACGTTCTTCCAGTTGCTAAAATTATTCCTTCTTATTTGTCCTCTTTCCTGAGAAATTAAGTAGCCATTTTAGGATTTATATAGTTGTTTACACTATCTGCCCTACCCTCTGTGCCATCCAACTCTTTTGCTATGGCAAAAATATAAATACCATAAAAATTAGGATATAAGAAAATAAATTTTTATTTCTATGGTATAAATGTTTATACCATAAAAATTAGCAAATAAGAAAATAAATTTTTATTTCTACCATCAAAATTAGGAAATAAGAAAACAAATTTTTATTTCATAAATTATAACCTGATTCTGATTTGTACAGGTTGCATATTACTGTTCTCTTAACTAAATTCAACAAAAGTGACCAAACATGTTTCTAAGGAACAGATAGCGCTTTGGGTTTAGTTTTTGGTTTATATACACCTAAGAGACCTAAGGAAAAAAATCCCACATTTCATACTTTCTTATGGCTTCTGAGTTAAGTTTATTTAATAGCAACCAGAAATTAATATTAAATAGTTTTGTACATGTTTCTTTTTATTTGATCTTTTTGAAAATGACAAATGCATAGAAGATGCTCAACAATTACTTATGAATTGCTTTTGGGAACTGGCTATTCTCTTCCCTCAACACTTTTGTCTTATTTTTCCAAGTAATTTTTTAATATTTTATTTAATTTCTCTGAACTTTTTATTATAGAATCGTACCATTCCCCCTTTTCCTGGAGCTTAATTATTTTAAAATTTCTTTACATTATGGAGAGATTTTCTGAAGAGCTATGAAAGAGATACCTTGTAGATAAGCATCCTATGTAGTGTTTTTATACACATACACACACACATATAGAACCAGGTACAGTATTTATATATAAAATATTATTTATATATAACATGTATATATACTGCTACATATGTATATATAACACTATTATATAACACATATAATATATAATATATAACACATATAATATATAATATATAATATATATTATATATATTATATGTGTAACATATAATATATATGTATATATATATCTGTATTTGAAGGTTTGCCTATTTTTCTGGAAGTACAAGAACCAAAGCTGTATCTAGATAGTGAAGGATGAAATTCTTTTCACTGAGAACTGTATTTGGATTCATCATCCATGCTACATTTTCTTTAACCAAAAATTATAATTGAGGACTATCAATCCATTTGTAGACTGCTTGCTAATAATTCTTTTAACATCATATAAACACAAATAATCTGAGGTTCATGAGAATATAAGAAATTTGGATTGCAAAGCCCAAGTTGCATGCCTGCACCTACCTACTGTAAATACTCTTTTGTATTCCCTGATTAAAATTAGGACAGTTCAGTTTAATATCCAATGGGATATTGATTTATTGTATGGTAGGTAGAATATTTGGAATGACTTAGTCTAAAACCTTCTATGATTTTATAGTAATGTTAATGTAACTGAAGAAGGAACAGTATCTATCTACAACTGAAGCTTAATTGATAGTTTACATGCATTATTTCCTTAAACTTCACAAAATATTAAGGTAGATATTGTTATTAACCAATATTTATGAAGAAGAGAATTTAAACCCAAATAAGACAAGTGGTTGCCCTAGGTCACTCATCTTACAGCAAAACTGGAACTGGAACCCATGCTAGTGTGAGTCCAGAGTCCCTGATCAGAACCTAATGCTGTGCAATATCATGACTGAAAGCTTTGGTGGGTCTGAGTCTCTTGTGCAATTTCACTCAGCATTAGGAAACCTGGGTTTAGTTCTTTCTTTGTTATTTCTTCATTGAAAATCTACTTGGCACTTAGTTTGTGTTCAACCAATGTTTGCCAAATGAGTGTCAGGGTTTGTGCGCTCACCTTGGATGGCATCTGCTTTCATTTGTTAAACATAAATGGTAAGGCAGAGCTGCTAAGAAGGACAAAGAGGATCAAATAACCAAGTTAAAATGTGACTTTTCCATGCACTAATAGCACAAGAGTGAAAAGAAGATACTGAACATAACAGATGATTTTCTCCTTTTCCAAAGAATAAAAATATTCATGAAATAAAGGACAAAGGCATTTCATAGTATTTTCATGAAGAAAAACATATATCAGAGGACATAATAAAATTTTTGATAATTGAGTTTTCCTTTCTACACCAAACCTATCTTGCAACAATATTCTTAATGAAGGAAATGATCAAAAAGCCACAAACAGATCTTTCTGTGAGAGATAAAACAATTAGGAAATATGAAAGAAAGGAAAGAAAAAAGCTTCAACAAATGGGAACAATTACAACAATTATAAGAAAATCAATACAATCAAAACTACTCTTAAAACAACAAGTCTATTCAAACATTGTTACCCACTATCTGATCATTATAAAGAAATCTCAGTTTAGAAGAATAGAGTGGAATTAAAGAAAACCACAGATGTCAGGACTCAAGCAAAGCATATGAGAAGCAGCCTTTATTTTTCTTAAGGAGGTGACCTCACAAAATATACCCTCATGCAGAAGACTGCCTGCAGAGGTTCCCCCCATGAACTGAAGCAGAGTGGAACAGAAATGGGGATTCACTTTCTTTCAGAGAAGTGACTGGTTAGTCATTGCAGTTTTATTCATCAGAAAATGCTACTGAGTTACAAGTGAAGAACTGTGTTACATAATGGGGAAGAATCTGCTTTTCAAGTGCTCTGACCTCACTGTTGGTTTCAAAATCTCACTCATCCCTCAAGAGTCCTATCAATTTCTACCTCCTCAGGAACACTCTGCCTAAAATCATGAGGAAGAGTGCCTCTAAGCTCTTCTCTAGATATCTTACATTTGCTTAAAGCAGTCCCTGCAGATTAATAATCATGTCTTTATTCACAAGTCAGCACAGAAATAGGTGGCCATGGAATGTTTTCTGGGGAAAAGTAAGGGAACAGAATATTTGCTCTAATCTAGCATCCATTTACTAACCTCCATGTTGGAGATGGGTTTTACTTTTTCCATTCATTCAATTAGTCTGAGAGCTCATCTTATGCTAGGTTTCTTGTTGGATATGAAGACATACAGAAGCAAGACTCACTACCTGAAATCAAGGAGAACTCAGTTTAGGAAACTGATCCATTTATAAAAAATACTTTCTACATGGTAAATTTAATGCTGTGTATTTTTAACCACATTTAAATGGCCTATTGTTTTCCAAAGTGACAAGGAAAGCAAAGGCTGAAGAATTATTTCAAATTGAAAAGGAGGACAAAAATATAACCAAAAAATGCTATGGTAATTCCTCATCTGTATCATTTTGTCATAAAGGAATTTATTGGGACAACTACTTAAATAGGGTTGAGGATTAGATGGTGGTAACATATTAATGCTAATTTTCTGATTTTGATGATTTTATGGCAATTATATACAGGAGTGTTCCTATAGGATTACCTATAAGCAATATTTCCACTGGGCAAAAGAAAACATTTTCAGGTGGTTATCTAGATTAACATAAAGAAATAAAGAGCATTAGAAATGGTAAATAAGCAACCAACACAAAAACTTTCCCCTAGACCCTCACAGAGATGTTTCAAACTGCATAAACTTCATGTTTCAGCAACTTCATATTTCAGGGGAAAGGAAGTGTTTGTTTGTTGTTTGTTTTCTTAGAGAATGCTACATTCTTGTAGCATCCAATGAACTCATCATTTATGCTGGAATAGGCAGACTACTGGTGAAAGTTTTCCAAAGACAGAAACTCCTTAAGAGTCAAAGTGCTTCTCTGAATATCGCAGTGTGTCCAGATTCTCAAAGGACAGAATAAGGTACAAAGTTTATGATTGTTCTAAAGCGAAGCAGACCCTGATGCTTTCTGGAAAAATCATGACATCAGCTGCCTAACCATGGGTAGGAAGGTGGGAGTTTTGTGCTTTCATTTAAAAAAATAACTTTATAAAAAATTATACATAGATAAATATGAGGAAAACTGAATGTTACTTATAATAACATATAACTGCTTTGATGTTTTAGGGTAGTCCTTCTATCTCTTATTCATACTGCTGGTGATGAGAATCAATCAGGTCTGAGTTTTATTTCCACAGATGTGAAGATTGATCATTGAGTACCATCAAGGCAAGAGTAGAAAGCAAGTTTTATTCAAAGGATATAATGGAGACAGATTTCTCTGTAGAGAAGGGGACCCAGAGCTGGTATCCAAAGAAGTGGGGGGGTGCTGCCCCTTTTATACATTATAGGATTTCTTTGTTCTCATGCTGTTCTTCTCCCCTATCTTGCCTCTCTCCTCTCCCCATCCTGCCTGATCAAAGGATGAGCCAAAAGTGAAGGTGGAATGATCCCAGGGTGGGCATGAAGCCACCCAGGGGAAAGAACATGAAGGGGATAGCCCAGAAGGCATTAGTTAATAACCGTTACCACTTCTCACAGGGAGAAACAATTCCTGGGACAGGTTATGTTAGCAACAAGTTGGAGGGAGAGGAGAAAGGGTTTTGGAGATATCAGCATTTGATTTCCTTTCTTTTCCAACCAGTCCTCATCTTCCCAATCATACCCAATTATTTATTATCTATGCTGATTGTCCTCTCTCTCCCCACTACTCTGCCTCATTATCATGCAAATGTCCCAGAATTTGCCCTCCAACTCTCTTGGCAAGAAGCATGACATATTTTTTTTTTCCAAATCAAACAACACAAATAAAATCAATTGAGTCATTGCATTTCTTCTTGGTATCACATTCACTGTCTTCTCTAGGATTCTACAAGAGTCCATTGATTTAAATGGTGCCCCCAAATGAAAGGGTCATTTGTCTTTAATCCATCACAGTGTCAATTGTGAGATGTTTGCTCATCAGGTGGTTTTGTGCTATCTTCTCTATCCTGCTCTACCAAGAGGCTTTGTCTAAGGACCCCAAAGCCACGGTTTCCAACATATTGCTCTCAGTGTTAAGAGTCTTCAGTGTCTTCATGTCACCTGATCAGAAGTCATGTCTCCTGGGCATTTTTCACTCTCCCCTATATTCTCAACCCTCTTCATTTGGTTCAGTAATCTTATTGTTGCTTCTTCTATTTATACATCTTAAAGCCAAATACCAAACCCTGTTCATATATTTGACTCTGAGCCATTACTGAGTGTTGGTGTTCAGAAAAGAACTTAATTCTCTGGTGCATATCTTTGGACTTCAGGATCCAATCTTTATATCTTCTCTCTGAGGATGAGCAACATATATATATATATATATATATATATATATATATATATATATATATAATTTCTGTTTCTTCCACAGCAGTAAAAGTACATCACACATTAATACATTTTTCTACCATAAATTTAATACTATTTTATAGTAGTTAACTTCTCCAGCAGAATTGAATACGTATTTGCTTAGAGTTTACAATGTGTGACACAATAATGAAGAAGAAATTTTGTGCAATTGACAAACTTATAGTTTGGTGAGGAGTGCAATTCTCTAAATGGTTGTTCTACAACTGTCAGTGATGGTTTTATAAGTGAGTGCACTTCTAAGAAACAGTCTCCCTTTTCTTTTTGATGATCCTGTGTCTCTCTACCCCACTCCCTCATGCATAAGCACAGGTGCAAGTTACTAATGTTTATGATGCTGCATAGGGAAGTGATGTAGCCATTCTTTAGGCTTATAATTTCAAAAGCAGTGGGTGTTTCTGATATATTCCTTTTTAGTTGATTTCTATCTTTACTCTTCTCTCTTATAACAAAAACAGGAGTCATTGGTGTCCACAGACATCTGTTGGGTGCAGAGACTAGCTCCAGATGTTGCGATAATGTGTATTTCACCAAGGGGAAAATATGACTTATTAAGATAAAATTCTACCAGCATTGATGCTTACCTAGATCTTCCTACTGAGTGGTACCTGCACATCAACTGTGATTCTCCCACTGGGGCTGCCCAATTCTAACATGATAATATCCTGGGAGCAATTGTTTAATTGGGTTTTTATGAAAACAAAAAGATAATGTGTTTGAAGTACCAACATTTAGAATGAAAATTTTACTGATACAATGTATATGTAATACAAATAGATGACATTTATTGAATTTGTATTACATACTAGATACTGTGCTGTGTGTTTTTTGTTGAATTATCCACTTAATTTTTATCACTCCATAAGACAAATAATATTATATTTCACTTTATGAGCAAACCCAAATTCTGAGTGGTTATGCTCAAGGTCAACAGAATGACCAAATGATAGAACTAAATATTCTGGTCTCAGTACCCAGGCTTTTAGCATGAGATTTTATGCCTCAGAATATGTACAAAATTTTAAATGCTATTCAGTGCAGTTTGAAATTTAAACTATTAGTTGCTTCCCTAGAGAAAATGTCTATATAATTATTTTCTTTACATGGTCTCCATCAGAATTACTGGTATACATTTGAGGGCACTTTTACAGTTTACAGAAAATTTTTGGTTATTACACATAACATTTCCTCCAATATATCTATAGTTATTATTTTTACCAACTAATTTCTATGAAAATGTGTTCCCTCTTCTACTAAATGTCTGCTACTAACTTTAGTTCATCATGATATGCATTAATTTCAAAATAAGGATGTAAGAACTTACCATAGACAGTGATTTAAAATAATACAAATTTATTATCTTTTAGTTCTGGAGTTCAAAGTCTGAAATGTGTCACAATGAGCTAAATCAAGATGTCAATAGGACTCTGGTCCTTCTGAAGAATTAGGGGAGATTCCACTGTCCTCTTTCAGCTTCTGGTGCCTTCTTGCTTTGCTCAGCTCCTGATCCCTTGTGCATAAAGTCAGCTCTGGCCAGGCCTTCCTCTTTCTGCTCTACTCTGGTGCTGATTCTTCTGCGTCATTTCCATGGGTGCTCTTGATGAATCTGGACCCAATGAAGAATCCAGCATAAGATATTTATTTTAAAATGAGCCAATTATAACTCTGACTTCATCCACGGACTTAATTCTTCTTTCTGTGTAACAACAGTGTTAGATTCAGGACCCACCATTCTAGTTACCATATGGAGGGAGAGTTTTACATCTGCCTGTTGCTACTTCTACTTGTTTTAAAAACCAAATGCACATTGATCTTTAAAGCTTTCTCCCTCTGTTTATCTTCTGCTGCCCTCTGATAATCCACAAGAGTTTATACTCTATTTATTAGAGTGAAGAGATATATTTTTGACTCAGGGTAAGTTAAAATTAGAGTCTGTGTTGGGGAGAACTAAGGGCACTTATAACAATTCCTGTGTAACTCTAAAACAATTCCCCTTAGCTTAGAGAAACTAGGAGCCAATCCTGCTGTTCCCATCCAGTATTACATGGGTTAAGTCTCCCAGGACTATGGGAGGGTTCAAACCCAGTGGAAGCTCTGGAGTTTTTGGTTGAATAGGTAATCAAAAGTTCCAATTTTCAATGAACAAAGGCAGATTCTTGAAGAAGCATTATTTGTAATCATCGATTTTTTTAGCTTATAGAGCATGAGATAATCTGGCTTCAATCACTCATTTTACAGATGAAGAAACCAAATTCCAGGTATATGAAATAATTTTTACAAGGATATACTGGCAATAAATTGTAGGGTCACCACATTTCATTGCATTAAGTTGCAATCCATTTTATACTGGCCCAGGTATATTCAGTAACTTACCAAATGTCACAAGGCTCTAAGCCATAAAAGAATGGAGTTCATGACACCTGCTTCCTGCCCTCTAGTTCAATATTTCTTTTATAAAATGATGGGTCCTCAGAAGTGGTCTTCAAGTGAATGTATTCCAACTCTGGGTGTGGTATTTTATAAATGACCAGAGAATTATATGATTTGCATAAATCTGAAGGCAAGGGGCAATGCTGATGACTGACCCATTGAATAATAATAGCTGATAGCTTTGAGCACATCCTTCATACCAGGCCATGCACTGCACTGACCACTTTACAGGCATTTTACAACTTAATCCTACCAACAGCCTATGTCTTTTGTGTGATAAATATTGCTGGGCTTGGTCAACATCTTATTATCTTGTTTTTACAGGTACTGTGAAGACTATACTTCCAAGCCCATGATGGAAAGACATTGCAAGCTCACAAACCAGTTATGTTAGATGACATGAACAGAAGGGACATATTTCCTTTCCAGGTTGAGGCTGTGTGGAGCTTTGAGTGGTCTTCTATGGCCTTGATTCTTCTTTAGCAATGACAGAGGACTTGATTTCCTGGCTGTGAGAACCATGTATAGGCCCCTTCCAAATGGTATAGGACATGCAACTTCAGTAATGAGTACACTTCTGTGGGGGAGCTTGGGAGATCACAGCCACACACCCCAGCATGAGCCCAGACCATGCAGATGTAAGTAGTAATTATTTATTGTAGCAATAAAATTTTGGGGTAGACAATTTTAGTGAACTACTAGTAAATGATAGATCATAGATATCACAAGTCCATGTCTTGCCATCTGCAGAGCCTGTACCCTGAATCTATACCACCATTGTACTGTCTCCCAGTAGAAGACAGGTGGGGGTAGGGCAAGGAAGTTAGGTAGAGACCAAGTTGCTGTGAAGGAGGGTTTGCATGAGTCTACAGCCAAGTCTGATATCTTTGGGGTCTTTTTCACTTTCGAGTCTTCAGAACATCCTACATCCCTTTATTCCCTTGACCCTTTTGTTATCCTAAGCCTGAGTTGTTAGATAACTTCACACTCTTGAAAAAATTAATCACAGGTCTAGTTTTCCTTCCACACCTTGGGGCATTTTGCACATGCCCTTGAATAATTTTCAACTTTAACAAGTGGCCTGTCTCTTTCTAGTCTCCCAAAATTGTGTTTCCTTTTATCCCTTTCATGGAATAAAACACTTTGTTGTAAATAGATGCCAAACAAGAAAAGAGAGGAATGATCCATGAGGGAAAGGCAGTAAATGGAGCTACTTAGAGACAGGAGCAGTTTAGCTGCATCTGTCAGGCAAGAAAGAAGTAGAGACAACACAGCCCTGGAGAATTAGTCATTGCAGCCTTGCTGTCCCTGGGATGCATTGTCTCATTTTAGATGGGGGAAGCCACAGGGAGAAGGAAGTTTTGTTCCAGGAAGGACTGCAGGATTGTTATGGAGTGGGGAGGTCTTGACACTTTCTTAAATCCTCCAATAGAAGAGATGCTGTGGATCACAGTGTGTTCTAATCACCACACTCTTTACCTTACTTTGAATATCATGGGACAAAAAGGTCAACACACTTGTATAGAAGTGTGCAAGGCAGGCACTCATAGCATCTAAGCATAGAGAGTCTTTAAAAAGAAGATTTTCAAATGATATAGGCTTGTCAGTCTGTGATGGATATACAACCTGTGTCTTAGAAGGGATTCAGAGACAATAGAGTGTGTGTAAAAAGAGAAATATATTTTAGTAAATACATCTGGTGATGTATGACACTCCCCCAGAAAAATTCACCACTGCTCTCAAATATGCAAGGAATGATAGCTCAAATTTTTAGATTAGCATAAATGTACTTTGCTTGAACACCCTGAATTCCTGTAATTGTTTGAACCTCTCTTTCTTATTTCTTTCAATTGAAATGAGTTGAATTTGGAAAATGCAGCAATGAACCCAGCCCTAGAAATATAGACTGCACCACAATATCACAAATGTAAACAGAAACAGCTCTGCTAAAAGGTAAATGTGAAGACCAAAAGTGAATATCAAAAGAGGAGTGGTTCAAGAATACCCAAATGTGGTATCGGCATCACTGAGCAGGAACTTGTACCACACGTATTTGCAGTTTGTCAAATGCTTTTTATTTCTTGACTTCCTACTACACACCACCAACCTGCAACATGCCTAACATCTCTGGTTTCCTCCTTTCTGTGTGAGTTCTTGCAATGAATGGATTTTTTCATCCATTACACTACAAAGCACACTCCAATAAACCCCAAATCCTTGGTAAACAAGAGAACAACAAATGCTTTTTCCATTTCTACAGTGCATCTCTTGAGGACATCCATGAAAACTAACAAGAGTCTCTACAAGTGCTCCATTCCTTTTGACCCTGTAGCTCCAATGATAGTGGGAGAGTAGGTGATAAATTCCCCCTTTCTCCTGAATGCTAGCAGCACAAATGAACAAGGATTCAGACCCAAATCCTACCATTTTTCATCAACTCATAAGCAAGCCAATGCAAAATAAACCTGACTAGGAAATCAGGGCCAGGGGCGGCTGTCTCTTGTCATTAAATATTGGTTTTCCAGTTGCTCCAATGTGGAAGTCCCCTTCATTGACAGTCTGGGAGAGTATCCAAAAGACTCAAAATTGGCAAGGGCCAGTGATGTGTCATTTTGAATTTTGTGCCACAGCAAGCGGTGCACATTGCCTATCAGAAGAATTTGCTGGAAAAAGATGGTCATAGCATACTCCTGAGTGAGATGTAATGTCTGAACTAATGAGAGTTGAAAGATGTGAATAAAGATGTCCTCTTAAGCAATGCAGGTGACTGGGGATGCTCTGCTCCCTTTGAGTGCAGCTCCTGGCTGAAAGGAATCAATGGAAATGGCTTGCAGGTGAAAGTGGTAGTTGTTGAACAGTGTTGCTGCCATAGAATAAGAGAGGAGAAAAAGGAAAATGTTGAGAGGATACGAGGTTTGCACCCTCTGAAGTGTTTTTTCTTAATTTCTTTCAATCTCTTGGTACTAGGGATTTGAACCCCTGCCTTTCCACTTCCAAAGCCAGTGCCATATGTGATGGGCTGTATTGTCAACACAGGAACAGCTCCTTTCATATATGTGACTTGATCCTCTCAGGTTCTCTGTCTGTGAAATTCTATGCAGGAAAGCATCCCTAGACAAAGTCAATCAAAGACTAAGAAATTCTTAATTCTCCTTTTCACAACAATCTTGCAAATAACCTTTTTTGCCTCTCAAGACACACAGTTTAGGGATGTGTCCTGAGGGAATTATCCCATATATACTTAAGGAAGAAACCGTTTGTAACTGATCCCTGAGCAGAAAATTAGATCAGTGATCCATGGAGGACAGGGCAAGAGGAGATGCACAAATATGTGGCTATGAGAATATGCTCAGGTTAATAAGAAGGAAGACTCTGGGGATCATTCACCATTGCATCCCCAGCCATTTCATTCACAATCTACTGACACCTTCCTTGATCTTCTTTTATTTTATTTTTTTATTTTTCCTTTTGGCATTTTACTTTGGAAAATTCTAACCAGCAGTGTGCTGTGCAAAATGAACAAGCCAGTGCTGGTTCTGGATCTTGCCTATCATCTCAGGTAGGGGTGAGGTAGAGGAAGGTGTTTCTCCTGGGAAAGGCCAGTTTCCTTCAATGAGGGAATGCCTCATCAACTTAGCCAGATGTTGTCAGAAAATATGAACACGCAAAGGCAAGTGGTGATGGTTCTCTGGGTTGGTTTCCCATGAACCATATATGCTGGCAGAAAGGGAATATTCCTCATCCAATTTCAATCTTCCTCTCAGTATGTTTGTAACTTTTACTCTCAAGATTTGTTACAGTGAAAGAAGGGCTGAAATTTTTACCCTCATCTCTCAATGATTCAGTTGCATTCAGTTACACTGAGGACAACACCTCACTTGGTTACCAGTGCTCCTGTGACATGAGAGAAAAAATGGGAGAGCTCCTCTATCCAAGTGCAAGGGGCAGGCATCAGATACATCGATTGTGAATGACTTAGGTATTCCAGTTTCCCCTTGGAGAACAGTTGGTGTCTCTCCCCTGAGGGTTTTTCCAAGCCTTGAGCAACATGGAGTTTGAGGAGTGGCTCTGGATAAGTGGTACTGGCAGCACAGATTCCACCTGAAGTCACAAAGCAAAGGCCTGACAGCACCATGATGTCACTGTTCCCATGGCAACCAGAGAAGCTTTCACTCCTGGCTGGTTCAGACCAAGAGGGAAAACAAGCACCAACTCAGTTGTGATGGTCAGAGGGAAGAAGAAGTGAGTGAGTGCCAGGGAACTGAGGTTTTCCAAAATGTGATTTTAACCTCTTCAGCCAGGAGAGCACAGCCCTGTTGTCCGTGGATCCCTCCTGGTCCAGGTAGGACAAGGAACTCCTCTGAAGCCTGACAGCTCACACTAAACTTCAGTTATATTAGGTGTGGTGTCACTTTACTTGTTTGGCTTCAGCAGGCATCATAACAACAGGCAGTTATTCCCCACCAGTTCCAGTGGGCCTGGTTGTGTGGAGGTGTGCTTGGGGACACATGGATCACCAAGCTGAGCACCTGCTCCAGCGCTATTACCTTCTGATCACAATCCTTTAGTCCCGGGCACTCTTGGAATATCCTAGTGAAGAAAATAGTCTAGCTCCCTAGCAAACACACCAAATCATGTCTTCTGAGAGCTCCTGGCAGTTGAGCATGCAGTGAGCATGGTGTGTTAAGTGATCTTTGAATTGGGACAATTCACTCACAAACTTGTGGGTTGGTCCTTTTTTCCTAGAAAGTTCAGCCATATGACAGCTGGAACCTGGTAAGTGGGTCTTCTAGGTGAAGGTGGATGCATCTTCTGAAGGCTTATAGGGAGTCGAGGAAGTCATTCACTCAGATGTTTGACAGAGGATAGGATGATGTTGATATGCCAGTAGAGATATACTGTGCTCACTTCACCTGCAAGGCCACACAACCTTGACTGTGGCCTTACAACAAAGCAGCAGCAGCACTCAGAAATTTACCTCCTGTTAAATTCCAGGGCCACTTCAACTCACCTCAAGATGCAGAAATGTCTGAAATATCTGTGTTCACATTTGAGTTCTTTCTCTTGACCAGTCTAGTGCCAGCCTGATACAAGGCCCTGTGGAATTTTCCCTCCTGTCCTCTTAGAAGCCCCAGGAGGATGCCCACTACAAGCCAGTGGATGACATAAGAGCCTGCTGATGGCATGAGAACACAGCATCACATGGCCTAACTCCAGATTGGAACATGCACCGTGCTGAAAGGGCTATGGTGAAAAACTTCCAAGATGAATATTCAAAGATAGAGAGCAAGGACTTTTTGTTGGCACTGAATGCAGACAGCTATTGGTGCTGAAAGCCTACTTCAATGAAGAGATATTCAAAACATTTCAGCCATCATCATCTACCCTCAAATTCCACGATATGTCTTCAGGTTCAACATACTCTACAAATACAGGAAGTACTACTTACCAGATCATTCTGTAAGCTACCACCATTATAGACCATAACTCCCCTTACAAGAACCTCAAAGCCCTTGGAAATTCACAGCTCTTTCTTGTTGCTTTCAATGGACAGCTGATTATACATCTGCTGATTCATAGTTTTTTCTGGCTCAAGAACCAGGAGAAAAGGCTTTCTATAAAACATTGCACTTATGCCCATGAACTACTATTGAAATGAGTTGAATTTGGAAAATGCAGCAATGAACCCAGCTCTCAAAATAAAAACCGCACCACAATATTACAAACATAATCAAAAACTGCTCTGCTAAAAGGTAAATGTGAAGATCAAAAGTGAATATCAAACAGGAATGGTTCAAGAACACTCGAATGTGGGATCCAGCTTACTGAGCAGGGATCTTGTACTACACAAATTTGCGAATTGTCAAATGCTTTTAGTTTCTTGACTTGCTTCTACCCACCACCAACCCGCAGCATGCCTGATATTTCTGGTTTCCTTTTTTCATTGTGATTTCTTGCAATGAATGTATTTTTTCTTCCCTTACCCTACAAAGCACACTCCAATAAACCCTAGATCCATGGTGAACATGAGGACAACATATGTTTTTCCAACTTCTACAGTGCATCTCTTAAGGACATCCATGAATATTAACAAGAGTCTCTACAAGCGCTCCATTCCTTTTGACCTTGCAGCTCCAATGATAGTGGGAGAGTAGGTGATAAATTCCCCCTTTCTCCTGATTGCTAGCAGCACAAAAGAACAAGTATTCAGGCCCAAATCCTACCATTTTTCATCAAGTCCTGAGCAAGCCAATACAAAATAAACCTGACTAGGAAATCAGGGCCAGGGGCGGCTGTCTCTTGTCATTAAATATTGGTTTTCCAGTTGACCTTGTGGTTCACATGCAAAGTGCTCCAATGTGGAAGTCCCCTTCATTGACAGTCTGGGAGAGTATCCAAAAACCCTCGAAATTGGCAAGGGTCAGTGAGGTGTCATTTTGAATTTCATGCCACAGCAAGCCAGTGCACATTGCCTATTAGGAGAATTTGCTGTAAAAAGATGGTAATAGCATACTCCTGAGTGAGATGTAATGTCTGATCTAATGCGAGTTGAAAGATGTGAAGAAAGACATCCTCTTCAGCCATGCAGGTGACTGGGGATGCACTGCTCCCTTTGAGTGCAGCTCCCAGCTGAAAGGAATCCAATTCCAAATCAAATTCAATGACATGTTTTCACGTTCAACATGTTCTACAAATACAGGTATGTCCAGGCATTGCCAGACCTCTTGAGAGAAATGAATGGTCACATCCCTGTATCTCAATGGTTACTGCAATAAGAATATGTGTATAAATGGCATATTGGTCATGTGATCATTGAGAGCATTTTTAATTTGACACAATGAATGTCAGGAAAACTGGCTCTCCAAAGTTGAAGTATGTCAATTATTCAATAAGATACTATTTAAAGGAAGCATGGTTCCCTAATATATAACTCTGAGGAAAGAGGATGCATAAGTAAAAAAAAAAATGTGTATATGCTACACTTTTGTGAAATAAAATGTAAAATAAAGATAAACATAAACATAAGAATATATATTTAAGGGTATAATTATATTTTATAAAATTAATTATTCATATTTCTCAAAGGAGAATATTATAGTGCATTAGAAGATTACTTCCTAAATTTTAATGAGCACAAATATGAATTGGATATGTTGCTAATAGAAAGACAAATTCAGAAGTCCTGGCATGGGATTTGGATTTTTGAATATGTAATGTTTTCTAGTCTTGCCAATGCTACAGGTCCAAGAAATCCTCTTGAATAACAATGAGGTAGAACACTAATGGAAGAGTATATTGATGAATTTGTATTCAAATATTTTAAGTAGTCAGTTCATCTTGCTACAATATGCTACAATAATAAGTAGCAACAGGAATCCTTTTTGATTATTTTAAGTATAGATATATATATCACTCAAAGTGTTTTTCATATCTTAATTCATGTACCCAAAATAATCTATTGAGATTGGTAATAGTTTTATCTTTGAGGTAAATTTGTCAAACATCCAATTAATGTTATGCCTGACTTTTTGCAAGTCTGCCAGCCTATAATTCATAAAAGGGAACATAAAAAAGTGTGAAATTAAAAGGAATTTTCAGAGCAGTTATTGACCGTTACTATAACTGAGAATGGAAACAAGTTGAGAAACCCATGAAATCAATTTGATCAAATGACACATTTTAGCAAACACATTAGAATGACAACTATTTATATAATAAAACAGACAGCTTTTCCTGTAATTGTAAGTAAATATATTCAATTGTATAAAATTATAAATCAACTTGGGATTGAAGCTTTGTTTTTCTTGGAAGTACTGAGATACGTACATTGAAGAACAGAATATAAAGAGCTACAATTTCTAAGTCTTGTATTTTCCATGTTATTTTTTGACTTATCATCTCTGAGCTATATTTTAGAATTTAAATGCACTTAGAAATAGGATTATTATACTGAAAATACAGAAAGGTTAGAATTCATGTGCCTTTGAGCTTCAGGAGAAATAAAATGAAAACATAAAAATATGGTTTGCTTCTAACCTCCAGTTACAAAGATAATATAGTAAAAAATAAAGGGGGGAGGGTATTTGTTCTCTAAAGCAAGTCATATAAAAAGATAAATTCAAAAGAAAGAAGGGTTTCTGTATAAAATTTGGTGGTTTGTGCAGATTATTTAGAAAATTTTTTGAGGAGATACTTAATGAAAAAGAGAAATGTATTAACTTTACCAGGAAGAGCCTGGAATATAGATTTGGTAGAAAGTGACACTGCAAATAATAGTACACCATCATTGGTGCAGTATGCATGACCACAATGAAATAAAATATAAAGAATTATGTCAATCTTCTTCAGATATAAGTTTTACTTGAAGCTTGATTTTTGTATGTTCCACACTTTGTAAGTACTAAAATGGTAGTTCAATAGATACTTTATTCCAGAGAGTGAGTTTCTTCATTTTTTTCTAGATTGCTATAGTATATTGTATATCTTTCTAATATAAACTATGAGAAAGCAACTATTATTTAATGAAAGAGATGCTGGAAGATTCAAGATTAATATCATTCATTATTGTTATGTAAAACTGAGAAAGATCCATTAATTGTGCTCATAGAATTTTGGCCCCATGGGAGAGGTAGAGTTCAAGTCCAAAACCATTGATGGGAAAGATGAAGAAAGATTGACTCTCAGAGCATGGGCTTCTAGCTAAAATATGTTCCTTGCTCACTATGTCAAATTTTTCTCCCAGTCCCCTCAGGATGATTCTCTAGGTTAATATGGTGGAGATCATGTTTGCCCTAGTAAAGGAAATTATGGACTGAATCCAGAGGCAGTGTTGAAAAGTTTCCCAAGTTCCATTTGGCTCAGGCTTTCCCAGAGGAGGAGGAGACAGGGAAAAAATGTGCTGTCACAAAGTTATGGCTTGGCATAGGGCTCTGGAAAGTTCAGAGGAAGTAGAGGCCCAGAAGGCAGAATACACCTGGATAGCAATGAACTCCTGTGGCCATGAGAGTCTGTAATGCCCATACCAGATATAGAAGGCCAAATCCATCATGCATGAGCAGATGGAGTCATGGGGAATGAAAAACACTTGCCTAACCTCTGTCCCATGTTAGACTGACCCAGCCCCATTAAGCACATTGTGGACAGCATGGGAAATTGATGGTCAGGTTAGCACAGAGTTGGACAGGGCATCATGGGAGATACACTCCATCTGATTTCTGGGGTGAGCTGCTTCACCCCCATCCCTAAAAGCCTTGTGACATTCACAGAGACGAAGGACATATTGCTGGCTGAGAACTTTGGAAAGCTTCCTGTAGTGAGACTGTGCAGAGGTGGCAATGTAGGGGTGGTGACTGTCTTGAGAAAGCAGCTAAGAAATGGATATATTTGTGTTTCCAAAGACTTTAGAGTTGATGCCTGGTCTGATAAGAATCATGATTCAATGCTCCAATTTCAGGCTAATTTGCCAAATGAGATACATCCATCCTAACCTCTCTATGCAGGAAAGAAAACAGGCCTTCCCAAGACTCAAGGGTATAAAAAGTGGCCAAGAAAAGCAAGATATGATCTCCCAGAATGCAATGGAGGATGTCTTTTCTAATTATTTTCTTTCAAATATTTATGTTACCACAGGAAATGAAGGTAATGCTCTTTTTAATGTGCATTTTATTAATTATTGATTTCATTGGAATGGAGCATCCAGAAGAAATGTGGTAAAGGAAGTATGATTTACTTCTTTATCAATACTTAATCACTCAACAATAGCACCAATGCAAAGCTAAGACTCTAACACATTCACATGTCAAAAAGAAAATATGTTCAACACTAGAGGCCATGAATCAAACACATGAATAAAACTGAAGTCTAAAAATTGAGGGGAAGCTCCTAATATAAAAGCCTACAATTAACTATTATGAGAAGAAGATAAAGTAGTTTAAGACCTGTTAACACAGAAATAAAAGTAGGGAAGTAAAAGTTTGCAAGTAAAAATGCATTGTATTTGGAAAGAAAATGCAAATCCTGACATGGAGCAAACCTGAAAAACAGCTACATATGCTTTCTTCTTCTCTGGTCTTCTTTGTCAGGAGTAATTATCTTCAATTCAAATCTACCTCTTGAAAATCTGACTCTAAATTCATCAGAACATCAGAAAACATGGAACTTCATGGACTTCATTTTGTAGCCTCAAGATTAGTTTCAGGTTGAAGTCATGGAGCTCAGGTATTTCTTCTACCTAATTTTATTGATACAGTTTAAATGAGAAAGTACCCAATATGATGTGAGTAAAAGTAGTCAAATTCAGTAGGGTTTTGTTTATATTGTTTTGTACTATGTATTGATCCCAGGGACAATTTACTGATTTACTACTGAGCTACATAGATAACACACCTTTTTTTTTTTTTTTTTTTCTGAGGCAGGGTTTTACTAAATTGTCAAAACTAATCTAAATCTTTTCATTCTCCTTCATTATTCTCCTGAATAACTGGGATTACAAGTGCACAAGACCTTGCCTGCCCAAACTCAGAGTTTCTAAGAGCAAAGAAATATGTAAAGCACTTACAAAATATACCTCAAGATGAAAAGAACAAGTATCTATTTCTTTCAGAAAACATGAATGTCATTTTGTTGCCATCTCCATAGTAATAATTTACTTAGTAAATAATAAATCTTATGTGAATAATTCTAGGATTTGTCAAGTGCTATGATATACATGATTGTTTTGGCCAGCTATTTTGTTCCTGTGACTAGAAGATCTGACCAGAACAATTTTAAAGGAGGAAAAATTTATTTGAGGGCTCATGATTTCAGAGGTTTTAGCCCATAGAAGATTGGCTCCAATTAAGCAGAGAGAGAGAGAGAGAGAGAGAGAGAGAGAGAGAGAGAGAGAGAGAGAGTTTCCACTCTCCAGATAAAAAAAAAATGTACTCCAACGCCACATTCCAGTTCCAGTCTCCTCCAGCTACACCCTACCACTTCAGTTACCACTAAATTAATCCCCATTAGAAGATTTAATCACAGATTAAGACTCTCAAAACACAATCATTTTTACTCTGAACCTTCTTGCAATGTCTCACATGTCAGCTTTTGAAGGATACCTAACAACCAAACCATAATATTTGACCCATGGCTCCCAAAACTCACAGCCATCTGACAATGCAAAATACATTTAGTTCATTTCCAAGAGTCCTCACAGTCCCAAGAGTTCCAAGAATATTGAAATTCAAGTCCAAAGTCTTTGAAGCTCAAGGCAATCCCACATTGTGAGCTCCTGTAAAAGTAAAAGGAATTTACAAATATCCAGCATATAAATGTTCTGAGTAAACATGTGCATTTACAAAAATATGGGCATAGAAAGAAGGAGTGGGACCAAAGCAGAACTGAAATCCAGTTGAACAAGAAGGTCCCTTAGCCACATATCCAGAATCTTGGCCATATGGCCAGAATGCCATATGGCATTCTGATATTTTCCCCAAAGGGCTTGTGTAACTCCACACTTGTGGCCTTGTATTTTGCAGTTCAAGTGGCATTCCAGTTGGCTTGTCACTGTTCTTTTCCTGCAGGTTTTCTAAGACAATATCCCATGTTTCTGGTGTTTCTTAATCTCAGAGATCTCCACTGCAGTTTCAACTATCTTCTGACATCTCCACAGTTTATCTTCTCAGGGGCTACCTTCAGGGATTCAAACTGTGCTGCACATTGCCTGGCCTCCAAGTTCTTCCTTTGAAATATTGGTGGAAGTTTCCCTGACCCCTCTCTCCAGCATTCTGCATTCCTCCAGAACTAGCAACTTGTGGTTGAATCCATAATTTGCTTCCACCTTGAACAGTAGCCTGACCTTCCAGGGCCCTTACTGAAACAGACACCAAAGGTGTGAGTAGCTTAGCACATTAAAAAAACTTCCTAGGCTCCCATGTGCAAGAAGGGTACCCCACTGGTCCCTTCTCAAGAGAATTTCAATTCCACTCCCTTGAGCTTGACATGGAGGTGGCCTTTATGGATCTTGAGATGCCTTCAAGCCACCTTTCTCATCAGTTTTCAGCATAGTTTTTAGCATTCCTTTAGTGGCAGTAATATCTTTATCAACTGCAACATCTTTATACCTAATTTTAATCTTGCCTCTGAAATCCATATTTTAAAAATCTGTCTGCTCTGCTTTTTCCTCCTTATTAACTCAATAAAATTGGTTAAAAGAATTCACAATATATTTGCCACATCCTAAATGCTATTGTGCCTACACATTTCTTCCATAAGAATAAGAAGTCCATTGCTTTCAAAATCAGCCTCATAGAAAGTCTCCAGACACAGGGAAAATGCAGACCACTTCACAACCAGAGCATAACACAAATGGCCTCTATTCCAACTACCAATAGAATCCACCTATTCTGAACCCTCTTGAGCCCTGTCTTCACTGATCATGGTCCTATATCAATACTGGTATTCTGAACTCACACCAGAATTGGCCATTAAACTTCACTAACAACAATCTAAAGAATTTTCAGCTTTATCTTACATATTCTAATCCACTTTAACCTCAATATTTTCTGTGAATTATGTGACCTTATAGGGAAAATGACAGAAAGAGCCCCACCTATTTTCAGCAATTTATTATGTCATTTAAATGGTAAAAGTATACTGCCTCACCCATAACACTGGGGTGAGAAGTAATTTAACCCTTATTCCTTCATACTGGGATGGCCCCTCTTGATTTAACCAAGTTTTAATATTTAGACATTATGTCTCTCTGGTGATGTAACCCTCTGAATCTGCAGGTTTCACAACCTCATATTAAAACAAACTTTGATGACTATATTCACAGTGTCCATCTATACTAAATAAACACATACATTCTTTTTAGTCTTACTTTTAGTAAGACTAAAAAGACTATTTCCAGAACATTTACATTTGACTGGGTATCATAGGCAATCTAGAGATGGTTTAAAGTGCAGAAATGGGTGTGCATAGGTTATATGCCATTTCCTAAAAAGAACATTTGCATACCTGGGTTTGGATATCTATGGGAATCCTGGAACCCATCCAAGTCAGAAATTAAAAGCCAGATTTTTGGTGATGATTACCCTCTGAAAAATGTTAGGAGTTCACTAGTCCCAAGTACACACTCTGGCATTACATTCTATCGAGATTCATACTGGATATTGAAGAAAATTAGTAAAGGGAGCAGGCTTTGAATCCCCCTAGAGTGCCTAGGAGAGGCAGAGTTAGGAAGAAGATTTGTTTTTACAAACAGGAGTGGGTGAACTTCCTGTGATTGGAGTGAGATCTTCACATGCTGAAACTCAAAATTTTGGGAATTAATAAAAAATCAAATTGCTTTTGGGTCTTCTCACAGTTTACCCTTTATAAATACTCCACCCTCCATTTAGGGACACAGGTCATTACCTTCATTCCACCCGCCAGGCATCAACTTTCTTCCACCACCTTCTCATTGTTGCCAGCATATTTCTGCAGGACTGGAGGTCCCTCATTCTGCAAAAGGGACCACTGGCCTAGGGTCAGGTGGAAGACATGTTCTCAGGCTGCAACAGCATGTGCACAGTGAGGGGTGGCTTCCACCTCCTAAACCCATTCTTATCTCCATCTTTGGACTCATGTTGGCCCAAGATGGTAGCCTAGAAATGAGCTTCATGGGGCACTCTGTCTGGGTGAGGAAATCACCCCCTCCTGTAGAGTAAGTTTTGATGCTGTGTGAGTGCATATGGTTAAGGGTGGGTGCAGTAAATAGAGGACTCCATGTCGGGGGTGGACACCAAGTACCTTCTGCACACTGCTCCAGCTGATCTCCCTAGAAGCTCTAAGAGGTAGAAAATTTGTTTATTTGTCATTAGGGTGGATTTCTAGAGCTGGGGGCCATAATCACCACAGAAATGCAGGCCGAACAGCAAGTAGGGACTGCAAATTGCCTCTGGAATCCTCTGCCCCTTTCCCTTCTTCTTGTGCCTTCACAGTTGCTTCCACCAGTCCAGAGCCACAGTGCTAGCACTGCCCCTGAGATCAAGTGATTTAAAGATTTAGAAAAAGGAAGATAGGCAGTACATTCCCTGGTTGCTAACTTGAAGAATTTGCTGATTGTTTTTAATAAATAACTGCATTTAAACAGAGAATCATAAGCAATGTTAAGAGAGAGGCAATCACCCACAGGACTCAGAGTTCACCAAACAATGGTGGATGAGGGGGGATTTAGGGTAAGACCCAGAGAAGACTGAACACTGGTGGGAGAGGGGTGATCACTCAGAGGACTCTGAAAACCATGAGCAATGTTGGGGTAGGTGAGGTAAAGAGAAAATCCAGAAAAGTGTAAGCAATGTTAGACTACCTATGATCATACTCTGGAGTCAGAGCAGGCTGAGATAAGATTGATTAGGTGCAATTTGGAGATGGCACAGAGAACACTAAGTTATTTTGGGTGAGGGGCATTCACCCAGAGATCACAGAGTGTACTGAACACCGCTGGATGAGGGAAACTCACGAAGAGGAAATGGAGGAGAGAGTACTGTAAGATAAGGGGGACTCCAAAATAAGTTTCAGGTAAGACTGCATACCTGTGTGTGAGTGGTGCTCACCACAGAACTCAGATGACACTGAGCATTGGTTTATGAAGTGACATTAAGTGTAGGACCTAGAGAAGACTGAACACTTTCAGAAGAGGTGCACTCAAACACAAGAACTAGAGAAGTTTGAGAAAGGTTTGCATTTGAGAACCTGGAAAAGAACAGAGAGAAGAGTGAACACTCTAAGGTGAGGGGTACTCACAAAAAGGACCAAGAGAAGAATGAGAAAGGAATTGTTAAGGAAGGCAGATAAAAGAAAGAGAGAAGACTAAGCACTGTTATATGAGGGTGTTCACTCACAGGACAAAAGGAGATTGAGTAAGGACAAATTAGGTGAATTTAGTTGCTTAAAAAATGAAGACTGAGCTATGTTAGAGGAGAGCCTATCACCAAAAGCATCCAGTGGAATCAGTGCACTAGTAAACGAAGGACTCTCACCCACAGGACTCAGAGGACCTTGACTATATATGGATGAAGGAGATTTAGGGCAGGACCCAGAGAAGACTGAGAACTAGTGGCAGAGGGGCACTCACCCAGAGGACTCAGAGGAGCTTAACAATGGTGCAAGTGTGAAATTAAGACAGGATCCAGAGAAGACTTAACACTGGTGGGATAGGTGTGCTCACCCAGAGGACTCAGAATACCCTGAGAAATGTTCGAGTACATGTGATGAAGACAGGACCCAGAAAAGCCTAAGCAATATTAGGCTATCTAGTGTCACAACCATGATCCAGAGGAGGTTGAGATAAGATTGGTTACAGGAATTTAGCATATGACACAGACTGATCACTGCTGGGTGAGGGGTGCTAAACCAGATGTCCCAGAGTATACTGAGCAGTGCTGGATGAGAGGCACTCCTCAGAGGACACAGAGAAGACAGAGAACTGGAAGTAAGAGGTACTCCAAAACAATATTCAGGGAAAACTGAACACCTGTGTTAAGGGGGCCTCACCAAAGGATTCAGATGATCCTCAAAAATGGTGTGTGATGGGTTAATAAGGACATGACCTGGAGAAGACTGAGCACTGTCAGGTGAGTGGCACTCACCCACAGGACCCAGAGGAGTCTGAGAAAGATTACCTTGGATAACCTGGAACAAGAAAGAAGACAGAGCACTGTAAGTTGAAGGGCACTCACCAATAGGACCCAGAAAGGATTGAGCATGGAATGGTTAGGGAACTCAGACTAAGGAAACAGAGTATACTGAGATCTGTTTTGTGAGAGGAACTCACCCACAGGAGCCAAAGGAAACTTAGTAAAGACAGGTTAGGCAAAATGGAGCAGCTTAAACAAAGAAGGCAGAGACATGTTAGGAGGGACTAGTACCAGGGTTTCCCAGTGGAATCAGAGCACAAATGCGGGAGGGGTGCTCACCCAAAGAACTGTTAGTAGTCTGAGCAATGATGAGACTGAGTACTGGTGGGAGACGGGGGCTCACCCAGAAGATTCAGAAGATGCTAAGCAATGATGATTGAGAGGAGGGTTAGGGCAGAACCCAGAGAAGAAAGAACAAAGACAGATGAGGGGTGCTTGACTACAGTATCCAGAGGAGATAGAGTATTTTGGGAAAGGAGTTCTCACCTACTCAGAGATTTGGGACCTTTATGAGATTATCCATTGTGCCATTGTATCAGTGATCTCAGGTGTGGTTGTAATGTTCCTATTTCAAAGGTCTGAAGAACTCCCCCATGATGATGGAAAGTTGTTCTTGGCCACATTTCACACTGTCCCTTAAATATGTGCATTATTCATGAGTTAGCATTCCTAGGAGATTTCCTGTCTTTTCAAACAAGAGTAGCCAGTGACCTATCAGAGAAGATCCTAAAAATACTGAAATATATGCCTTCCATCCACTGCTCAGAGGAATTTTAGAAATCCTGAACTTGTTACATCACTCATAAGAGTTTAACCCCTTGAACAAAGGTGTGGAGTTGGTGGAATGAGGTCCTCAGTGCTATTCCAATTAATATACATAAAAATTGTCTTGTGTTTTCCAGCTTTGGCGAGGATCCTCTCTGCATGGAGGCACCAACACTCTATTAAGGGTCTTGGAAAGAGGACGTATCCTCATCTCTCCAAGTTTCCACAGTCATGCTTGCCTAGATACACAGGTAACACCAGAGATGGTGTACTGACATTAGTTAAAAAGAAGCTTACCCAGAGAGCTCATTAATGGAACCAGGTTGCCTAGGACTCATTGGAGAGTGAGCACTCATAGTTGAAATTTGTATACTCAAAATACCCAGAAGAAACTGAGTACTGGTGGGAATGGGATGCTCACTCACAGGACACAGATGACACTGAGAAATGGTGTGTGAAGGGAGATTAAGGACAGGACCCCAGAGAACACTCAACACTGTCAATAGAGGGGCACTCACCCACAGAAACCAGACTAGAATGAGCAAAGAATGGTTAAAGAATGCAGAAAAAAGAAACATAGAAGCCTGAGCACTAATAGTGACTTGCACTCACCCACAAGTTTGAGAATAAACTGAGTAATGACAGATTAGGTAAACTTAGAGGGTAAAACAAGAGGCTGAGCAATGTTAGGAGAGGGGTTATCACCAAGAGGACCCAGTGGTGTCTGAGAACTCATTTGTGAGGGGCACTAATACCCAGTATTCAGAGTACCATGAGCAATGATGGGTGATCAGAGATTCAGGGAAGGACTCAGAGAAGACACAGCAAAGTTGGGAGAGATGTGCTGAACTCTAAGACACAGATGAACTTGAATAATGGAGGTAGAGGGAAGATTTAGTGCAGGACACAGAGGAGCCTGAATACACTTAGATGATATGCGCTTGACCACAAGGGCCAGAGGAGACTGACCTCTGCTGGAAGAGGGTTATTCATCAAGATGTCTCACAGCACTTGAACCCTTTTCAAGAATAATATTCTGAGTTACTTCAGGGGTTGTGGAACAGTGGTGCTTCTTCAAAGTTCTAAAGAACTTCTCCTTGATGTTGGGAATGTTTTCTGTGGCCACATTTCACACTGACACTTGAAGGTATGCATTGTGCCTGATCCAGAGGTCCTAGGACATTTCCTCTCTTGTCAAAAGAGAGCAACCAGTGACATGTCAGAGGACATTATTGAAATATATAAATATGTTTTTCATCCACTGTTCAGAAAATTGTCATAAATTCTGGTCATACATCACCCACAAGAATTTAGCCACTTGATCAAAGTGAGGAAATGATGTACAATGAGTGGTGGAACTAGGTCTTTAGTGCCCTAGGAATTGATATCCACTGAAGTTATCTTTTATTTTTAGGCATTTGTGAGGAGTCTCTCTGCATGGCTGCTCCAAAGGCCTATTGAAGTTATTGGAAGTAGGAAGTATCCTCATCTCTGCAAGTTTCTACAGTCATGTTGACCTGGAAGCACAGATAAGGTCTGAGATTTACTGATATTATCATGAAAGGGGCTCAACCTGAGTGTTCATTAAGGGAAATAGGACTCAGAGGACCCTGTGCAAGGTGTGCAAGGAGAAATTTAGGGCAGGACACAGAAAAGACAAAGCACTTGTGGGAGAGGGGATCTCTCCCAGAGTACTCTAAAGACCCTGCACAATGGTGGTTGAGAGGAGTTTTATGGTAGAACCCAGAGAATACTGAGCCAAGTTAGATGATGAGTTCTTGACCACAGAATCAAGATGAGAAAGAGCTCTTTTGGGAGAGAGTTTAACTCCTACAAATGTCAGAATTTTGGAATCCTTTTCAAGAGTGGTCCTCTGGGCAGTGTCTCGGAATTATGAGGGATATAGAGAATGGTGCTATTTAAAAGATCTAAAGAAATTGTCCATGATGATTGGAAATTTTCCTTGGTGACATTTCACATGTTCCCTTGAGGGTGTGCATTGTGCCTTACCCAGGAGTCTTAGAAATGTTTTTTCTCTTGTCAAAGAGAAGACAAGATCCTGAAAAAACTGTAATATATGCTTTCCATCCACCACCCAGAGAGATAGCAGAAATACTGGCATGCTACATCACTTATAAGAGATCAGATAGTTGAACAATGTTATGAAAATGGTACACTATGAGTGGTGGAATGAGGTCTTCAGTGTTGTGGGAATTGACATCAATTAAAATTGTCTTATATTTTCAGGTATTGATGAGGAACCTATCTGCATGGCAACACCAAAGGGATATTGAGTTTGTTAGAAAGGAGTATCCACATCTTCCCATGTTTCCAAATTCGTGTTGGCCTGGACTCACAAAAAATGCCAGAGATGGTGTACTGACATTAGCAAGAAAGGGGCTCACTCAGAGAGTTCACTAAAGGAATTAGGTTGCCTAGGGCTCATTGGAGAGTGAGCACAAGTAGGTGAAGTGTGTCCACCCACAATACCCAGAGGGGACTGAGCACTAGTGGAAGACTGGCACTGATCCACAGGACTCAGAAGACACTGAAAAATGCTGGGGAAGGGAGATTAAGGACAGGAACCAGAAAAGATTGAGCTCTGGTTGGAGAGGGGCACTCTCCCAGGGGACACAGGAGATGTTGAACAATAGTGTGTGAGAGAAGCTTAAACACTCCTTAGAAGACTAAGAACTCCTAGGTGAAGACTGCTAAACCACAGGGTACAGGAAACTGAGTACTGCTGGCCTGAAGACCTGGCTCACAGGACATTTCCTGTCCTCAATACTCACATGAATGTAGCAGTCACTCTTCTCCTGTTATTCCCTCTTCTGACGTGAACTTGCTGCTGATCTGTCTTATAAGATCTTCTATGCCTCCTGTGATCCCCAGTGTCCTCTCTCCATAGCAGTCTGGGAACAGTGTCCAGCAGTGTGTGGTGCCCTGCCTAATCTTTCTCATTAACTCCCATACAGTTTACGATGTCATAATGAACTAAGAGGAGAGGCAGGCACAACTATTTTGCTACTAAGGCCTTAGAGAGTGTGTGAGGCCCTCAGGATTTCCTGTGTCCCCAGTGTAACCTCTCTTTAGACCTAATGACTTCTGGCTACCTCTTTCTCTCCCTCTGCCTCTCCCTCCACCTCTCCCTTTCCCTCTCCCTCTCCCTCAAGTGCACACACTCTGCTCTTCTGCTTCATAAAATCTCTTGTGTGAGTCCCTGCATCCAGAGTGGTTTCATGGGTGCTTTCAGAAACTATTGTTTTCTACAGTACTTAGATTTCTTTTATATATATTTTATTATTATTTAATAAAGTTTGGCACAGAAACATCCAAACATCCACAATTTAGAGATTTATTTTTCTCTATCAAAGTAATTAAATGTAATTTTATTACATTGTTGTCAATTACATTAATATAACTACTAGTTTATGATTGTGTTCTGTTTCTTGTAGATGACTAAAGAATGATATAGTACACACAATGATTGACCTCAGAATAAATGCTGATAATTAAACAGGGTACATAAATCAAGGCATAAGGCTATTTCCAGATTTTAAAACCATGTCAAAATTAAATAACCTGCAGTTTTCAAAACTTTATTCACTGTAGTTCATTTGTAATTTCTATCCCATGAAACTGCAATGTACAAATACTTACATGGAAGAATTAAGTAATGGTCCTCATTGAAGAGTTAAACTGTTTTGAATATCAAGAAAATATCAAAGTCAAATGAACAAATCAGTTGCTTCAAATATCAAAGTGCTATGCTTCTTTACCTTACCAAAAAAAAAAAAAATAAACATTTTATTTGCCCCAAATTATTTCTGAATCTTTCTCTTGTAGTAAGGAATTCTGTTGTCATCAGGTGATAGGAGGGGCAAGCTATTCCAATAGTAGATATTGCTGATGATTTTCTCACTAGAATTGACTTTTCCTTAACCCATTTTAATGTACTTCAACTTTAATGTGAGGTCTTTATAGGTCTAGAAAAATTTATCATAGACTGGGACTTGTTTAGTCACTTAGATCTCATTGAAAGATTCAGTGTTGAGCATGATGTCTAATTGAAAAGATTGAATCTCAGGACCTTTGTAGTGAATGTAAAAAGAAAAGTATAGAAAACACTGTACATTTCTGAAACCTATGGTGTGCACAACCAAAATCAATTTTTTCCTCATATTTGGACCATGTGTTCTAACTCAGAAATCAGTAATTTTATATTTTTGTTAATAGAGGTAGGATATTATCTTTCTTATAGGCAAGGGCATCTTGGATTCATCCAGGATCAACCTGACCGTTTGTGGTTCCTCTGACCCAAAGGTGCAAATGATATAGAGCAGAGACTCCAAGAGATGTGAGCACATTAGTAACACAGAGAAAGTGGTTAGATACTGCAACCAGTGGCACCTGTGTATAATTCAAGTCATTGAAAAGGCAGAGGCAGGGGGATCACAAGTTCAAAGCCAGCCTCCATAACTTAGTGAGGGTGTATGTAAGTAAATTAGCTCTCTAATATATCCTGGCTCAGAATACAATATAAAAAAGACTGAGGATGTTCTTCAGTGGATAAGCACCACTGGTTAAATCCCCAGTAATAGGAATAGATAGATGGATGATAAATAGATAGAAAGATAGATAGATAGATAAATAGATAGATAAATAGATAGATAAAGTGGTTTGAATCCAGAGGGAGAGAGAAAATTGATATAATAAAAGTTTTCAACATAGGCAGAAGGAGGTTTATTTCAAAGAATGGGAAGCTGTGTTCTTAGCTAATCCTCAGAATGGGAAAAAATAAGGAAATATTAATTTTGACTTTGAACACATATAAATAAATTTATCTCATGTCACCACTGATATTATAGATGCTAGTCATGTATAACTCAGTGAAATAAAAACTATGGATGTTTTGAGTGATAAGCTGTTCACACACAAATACATATACACAATATCCATTCATTATGTTTTTTTTTAATTTTTAGAACAAAATTAATGGTTTAGTTTCAAATTTGACTTCAGCAATAGCCTGCATTATATATGTACTTTATGTAAATTCATGAGACTCTGATTTGAGAATATTCCCTACTTCAAAATAACATAAATAATAATTTGAGAATTTCTATGTACAAAGCACATATAACTGCACCTGAATATTTCATTGGCATATTCGCATATGTAAAATTAAATGAAAAAGTTATTTTCAGTTGTTTACATTCATCTAAAGTGTCCACCAGTATTAGAAACAATTATTTCATAAATTAGCTTCAATATGAAAATACATAATTATCTAATATTTATTTTTAATTTTCTTTAATTCTCAATAGTCTAAAAACTTGTATGTTTTATGTTTATATAGGATCATAATTCCCAATATTACATTAAATAATTGTAAACCAAAATCAAAGGAATGCGTTTTTTTCTTTCTGTAGTGCTGAATATCAAACCCAAAATCTCATGTATACTAGGCAAACACTCTACAACTGAGTTATATTGCCAAATCCAAAGCAAACTATTGGGAGTTTATGTAATATTTTTCATAAAGTAGAAGTACCTACACACTCATTTCAAGTTAGACAAAAATTTAAACAAGATTATTTAAATTTAGGGTGGGGCAGTTAACCAGGAATTGAACTCAAACTACTGAGGAATTTAACTACTGAGGTACATCAGAGCACTTTCTATTTTTTATTTAGAGACAGGTCTTGCTAAGTGCTTGGGGCTTTTCTAAGTTGCTGATGATGGTCTTGAACTTGCCATCCTCCTGCCTTACCCTCCCAAGGCTGGGATTATAGACAGGCACTACTACTTCCAGCTTATTTAATGTGTTTCCAATTTATTTATTTTTATTTTTTCTTTTTAGATATACATGATAGAAGAGTATATTTTGTCATATTATACATACATGGAATATAACATTCAAATTCCATGATTGCACATGATGTGGATTTTCATTGGTGGCACATTCAGGTATAAACATAAGAAAATTATGTCTGATTTATTCTACTGTCTTGCCTATTCCAGCTTCTTTAATTTTAACCACATGAAATATTTGTGACAATATGATAGGCTAATGGATCTAGTTATACCACTTCACCTATGATTTTTCTATTCTGTATTTTCTAATATTGTAGACATGTAGATATTTAAATTTAATTCAAATGGAAATCAAAAATGCAATTCCTCAGTTGTACTATCCCACAACTTAAGTGCTGAGTAGATCAATTTTTTCAGTGAACACTATATTCACAAATATATAGAATGTTTTTTCCATCAGTAAACCATAGTGGAGGGTCCTTGTTGATTATTTGTGCTTGAAATAATATAAGTTGCATTATTTCAAATTATCATTCATTGTTTTCTTTTATTCCAAAACAATAAAGATCTTTAAGGTCCTAATATTCACTTGACCCTGGAATTAACAACCACCTTGCCTCATGCAGCTTATGTTTGCTGGATGAGAAAGAAATTAGCAAACGCACATGAAATGTTTTACAGTAATAAGTGCACTGATAAAATAGAATACATAAGGTTATAGAAGTGTCTTAGAAAGGTGTATTAGGCCATGCTGAATAATAAGAAAAATATATTGGATAGAGGCCTCAATGAAGGCAGGGGGTACTATCAATACCAATACCAATACTCTCATTGCTTTGATATCATTCCATATGGACAGAATAATACAAATATGCTGATAAAAAGCACTCCTTCTCTGCATGTGGTGGCACATGTGTGCAATACCAGCAGCTTGGGAGGCTGGTTTGGGAGCATTACAAGTTCATGACCCTAAGCAAATTAGAGAGACCTTGTCTCAAAATTTTGAAAAGGTGGGATGGTTGGAATGTGTCTAATTGTTTATAGATATGCATCCTTGGATTTAATCCCTGTTACCAGAAAAATAAATATATAAATAAAAATGACACACACTGCTTATTGTGGGTCAGGGGAGAATCTCAAGGTCACTAGAAGCAAAGAGCAGTAACAACAGTAAGAGTATGTCTGTGCCTTGCCTTTATCTCTTTGTTGGGATTTTGAAGTATATATTAAAATGCAGCAGAATGCAAAGGAGTAATTCCGGGATGAGGTGCATGGCATAATATGATTTATTATTAAACAGAGTACTGATTGCAGTGTAGAGAGTAGAACAGGGTAGGCATATGCAGTAATGGAAACAGGCAAAACAACTTCTATGGCAGGAGTTTAGATCAGAGGTGGGGGTGACCTGGGTATGTATGGTAGCAATGGAAAAGAAAGATTGGATTTCCTTGGAATGACAAAATTTTCCTGTTTTATATCTCTGCATTTTCTCCAGTCATTGAACATGAAGCCAGTGTTCAAAAACTCACATTATGCTGCAATTTTTAATTCTGTAAATAGAATATTTGCAAGATTGTTGTGAAAAGAAGATCTAAGAATTCCTTAGTATTTGATTGGATTTGTCTAGGGTTGCTTCTCTGCATAGAACTTCAAAGACACAGAAACTGAGTGTATCAAGTCATGTACGTCAAATGAGCTGTTGCTGTACTGAAGATGTAGGCCATGCTGTAGGGCACTGGCTTTGCATGTGGAAAGGATGGGGTTCAAATCCCCAGCACCATGGGATGGAAAAAAGAAAAAACAACAAGAAAAGACACTCAGAGGATGCAAACCTCCTCTTCTCTCAACCTCTTTCTTTTTCTCCTCTCTTATTCAGTGGATTCAACCCTTTTCAACAACTGCCAGTTTCACCTGTTAGCAATTTCCATTGACTGCCTTCAGCTGAAAGATGCAATCAAAGGCAGCAGTGCATCCCCAGTCACCTGCATTTCTTAAGAGTACATGTTCCTTTCCATCTTTCAACTCTCATCACTTCAGACCTTACCACTCATTCTTGAGTATGCTATCACCATCTTTTTCAGCAAATTATCTTGATTGGTAATGTGCATCAGGTTGCAGTGGCACAAAATTCAAATTGACCCCTCACAGCCCCTTGCCAATTTTGAGACTTTTTGGACACACTCCCAGACTGCCAATGAAGGGGACTTCCAAACCTGTGCACTTGCCATGTGAACCACAAGGTCAATTGGAAAACCAAATTGTGAAGACTAAAGACAGCTGTCCCTGGTCCTGATTTCCTAGTCAGTTTTATCTTGTATTGCCTTGCTTATGACTTGATGAAAAATGGTAGGAACTGAATCCATGTTAGTTTGTGCTGATAGCATTCAGGAGAAAGGGCAAATTTACCACCTACTCTCCACTATCATTGGAGCTCCAGTGTGAAAAGGAAGGGAACACTTTTAGAGACTGTTGTTAATTTTGATGGATGTCCTAAATAGATGGCACAGTAGAAGGGTGAAAATCATATGTTGTTCTCATGTTTACCAGGAATCTGGGAAATGTTGGACTGTTCATTGTAGGAGAAGGGAAAAAAAAGGAAAACCATGCATTTCAAGAACTCACACCGAAAGAAGGAAACCAGAGCCATTAGGTATATTGCAGGTTGGTGTTGTGTCGAATCAAGTCAAGAAATGAAAAGCATTTGACAACTTGCAAAATCCTGTGGTACATGTTACCTGCTTATTAAGTCTGATTCCACATTCAGATATTTTTGAACCACTCCTGTATTGATATTCCATTTCAGGTCTTCACTTTTGCCTTTTAGCAGAGCACTTTCTGTTTACATTCATGATGTTGTTGTGCAGTCTTTATTTTGAGAGCTCGGTTCAGTGCTGCATATTCCAAATTCAACTCATTTAAACTGTAGATCATAGGTATACTTCTGTGCTTTAAAGAAAGCCTTTTCTCATGGTTCTTGTGCGATAAGCTTTGAATCAGCATGTGTCTAATCAGTTGTCCCTTGAGAGCAACAAGACAGAGCCACGACTTTGAAAGGGCTTTGAGATCCTTGCAAGGGTAATTTGGGTGTGTTATGATGGGTGCTTACAGAATGAACTGACAAGTACTACTTGCTGAATTTGTGGAGTATTTGAACCTGAAGACATGTCTTGGAATTTGAGGGTGGACGATGATGGCTGAATAGTTTAAGAAAGTCTCTTCATTGAAGTAGACTTTCGGCACCAAAAGCCTTGTGCTTTTGGTGCCAACACAATGTCCTTGCTCTCCCTCTTTGAATAGTCATCTTGGAAGCTTTTCATCACAGCCCTTTCACATGGCATATGTTCTAATATGGAGTTATGCCATATGATGCTGTTTGTTCCTAGTGCCATCTGCTAGCTCTTCTATGATCCACTGACTTGTAGTCAGTTTCCTTCATGGGCTGCTAAGAGGACTGGTGGAAATTTTCCACAGGAACTTGTGGCACGCTGGCACTAATCTGGTAAAGAGAAAGAACACATATGTGAACACAGATAGGCCAGTCATTTCTGCATGTCAAAGTGTGTTGAGGAGTCCCTGAAATTTCTCAGAAGGTAAATTTCTGAGTGCATCTTAGCTGTAAGGCCACAGCCAAGTAGGTGTGGCTTTGCAGTTGTAGTGAGCACAGAATATCTCTCCTGGCATGTCACAACCATCCTATATTCTGTCCAAAATCCTGAATGAAAGACTTCCAGGACAGCACTTAAGCCTTCAGAAGATGCATCCACCTTCACCTACAAGACCCATTTCCCAGGTTCCAGATATCAACTGACTGAACTTTCTAGGAAAAAGGGAGCAACCTGGAAGTTTGTGTGTGAAGTATCCCAATTCAAAGATCACTTAACCCAACATGCTCCCTGCATGCTCCACTGCCATGAGCAGCTCTCACCAGCCATCATACGGTGTGGTTGCTAGGGCCCTAGGCTAGCTTCCTGACTAGGAAATTCCAGGTGTGCCCTCTCCTGGAGGAGAGAGTTAGGAAGGAAATAGCACTGGAGCCGGTGCTCAGCTTGGGGATCCGGTTGTCCCCAAGCACACCTCCACACACACAGGCCACTGGAACTGGTGGGAATAACTTTCTGCTGTCTTGATGCCCAGTGTATCCATATGAGTACAGCGATGCCCAGCAAACCTGCAGTTTAGTGTAAGCTGTCATGTGTCAGAGGAGTTCCTTGTCCTGCCTGGTCCTGGAGAAATCCAAGGACCACGGGGTTGTGCTCTCCTGGCTGAAGAGGTTAGAATCACATTTTGTAAAACCTCAATTACCTGGCACTTGCTCCTGTCTTTTTCCTCTGACCATCCCAATTGAGTTGGTGCTTGTTTTCAATCTTTGTCTGAAGCAGCCAGGAGCAGAAGCTTATCTGGTTGCCATGGGAACTGTGATGTGATGGTGCTGTCAGGCCATTCCTCCATGACCTCAGGTGGAATCTGAGGGGTGAGCACCAGGTCACAAGAGACATTCCTCAAACTTCATGTTTACTCAAGGCTCTGAAAACACCTCTGGAGAGAGAAACCAACTGTTCTCCATCCGGATTGTGGAATTCTGTAGCCATTCACACCTGAAATCCCCGATGCCTACACCTTGAGCTCTCAAATTTTTTTTCCTGTGTCACCATGAACATTGGTAAAAATGTGAGGCATTGTCCTCAGTGTAAATCAATGCAACAGAATCTTTGTGTGATCAGGGATATGAATTTCAGCCCATTTCTCATTGTAAAAATCCTGAGAATGAAAGCTAAAATATACTGAGAGGAAGATTGAAATTGAATCAGGAATTTTTTTTTTCCCAGAAAATATGGTTCTTGTAACCCAAAACTTGAGTGCCATCACCACTTGCCTTTGCCAGTTTATATTCCCTGAGATCATAAGGCCACATTGATGAGGCATTCCCACATTGAAGGAAACTGGTCTTACCCAGGAGAAACACCTTTCTCTATGTCACCCCGACCTCACTTGATAGTTAAGATCCACAAAAAGAACTGGCTTGTGCATATTCCACTGCACTCTGCTGGGTAGAAATTCCCAAATTAAAATGCCAAAAGGAAAAGTAAGAAAAGAAAATAAAATCAAGTAAGTTGTCAATAGACTGTGAATTTAATATCTGGAGATGCAATAGAGAATGATCCCACAAATCTCCTTTCATTCTAACAACTTGAGCATCTTCTAATACCCACATAGTCCTGACTCCCTTTGTGCCCTGTCCTCCATAGATCAGTGATATAATTTTCTTCTCAGGGATCAGCTACTACTGGTTTCCTCCTTAAATAAATAAGGGATAATTCTTCCCTCAGGACACACCCCTAATTGTGCTTGTTGAGATGTAAAAAAGGTTATTTGCAAGATTGTTGTGAAAAGGAGAATTAAGAATTCCTTAGTCTTCAATTGGCTTTGTCTAGGGTTGCTTCTCTGCATAGAACTTCAGAGACACAGTACCTGACTGGATCAAGTCATGTACCTCAAAGGAGCTGTTGCTTTTGTGAAGATATAGGACTTCCCACAGGGTGCTGAAATTGCAAGTGGAAAAGAAGGGGTTCAAATCCCTATCACCATGGGATGGAAAAAAGAAAAAAACAACAAGAAAAGACACTTCTTAGGGTGCAAACTGCCTCTCCTCTCAACCTTTTTTTTCTCCTCTCTTATTCAACAGAATCAACCCTTTTCAACAACTACAAGTTTCATCTGCAAGCAATTTCTATTGACTCCTTTCACCTAGGAGCTGCACTCAAAGGGAGCAGTGCACCCCCAGTCACCTGCATTTGGTAAGAACTTGTTTTCCTTCCCATCCTTCAACTCTCATCACTTCAGACCTTGTGACTCACTCTTGGGTGTGCTATCACCATCTTTTCCCAGCAAATTCTCTTGATTGGCAATATGCATCAGGTTGCACAATACAACTGAATCATTGAGAGATCAGTGATATGAATTTCATCCCTTTTCTCATTGTAACAAATCTTGAGAATGAAAGCTAAAACCATACCGAGTGAAAGATTGAAATTGGATGAGGAATATTTCCTTTCTGCCAGCATATATGTGTCTTGGGAACTCAGATCCTTAGAGCCATCACCACTTGCCCTTGCCTGTTTATATTTCTGACATCATCTGACTACCTGAGATGACAGGCAAGATTCAGAACCAGCACTGGCATGACACTTTCCTGGCCCTTGCCATTTTTGAGACTTTTTGAACACCCTTTGCCCTGAGGTTCCTAGTCATTTTTTCTTTGCATTGTCTTGCTCATGACTTGATGGAAAACGGTAGGATTTTGGGTTGAATCCATGTTACTTTTTGCTGATATTCAGTTAAATTGGGGAATTTACTACCTATACTCTCACTATCATTGGAGCTTGTGTCAAAAGTTACAGAGCACTTGTATAGACTTTGTTGATTTTGATGGATGTCCTCAAGAGATGCACTGTAGAAGTGGGTAAATCATATATTATTCTCATGTCTACCACTTTCTGGGAATTAATTAATTTCTCTTTGCAGCATAAGGAATGACAAATGAACCCTTCTTTGTAAGAACTCCGACATAATGAAGGGAAACAGAGGCATTAGGCAAGTGGCAGGTTGGTGGTGGGTAGAAGCAAGTCAAGAAATAAAAAGCAAAATAGAGCCAGTGAATTAGCCAATATGTAAATAACTTTTTGTTATAATTGATAGAAAAGATGCATCAGGGACATGAAATTTCTTTGTCTCTGGGCAGTGTGTATCAGTACTTACTCTTTAGACTGTCAGCAGAGGGGCACAGAGGTGCACAGAGACAAAGAAGTGAGCAAGTGCTCAAGGATTGACATTTCCATGTGAGTCACTGGTGTCTGCATCTTCTGTCTGTACTATAGGAATACTTTATTTTATTAGTAACGTGCATTTTTGCTTATACTTTAGTAGTAGAAATCTGGTAATGAAACAAGCTTGGTGTATCCTGTTGCTTTGTCTCATTTTAAATTGAGCATTAAGTGAATGCATCATTTTAGTTGTAACCCTGCCAATATGTCTATCTGGAGGTTGTTGCCATTTCTGTCTTCAGTGAAATTTTTGTCCCCAAGAAAGGAAAAGAGAATGAGTTGGTAGAGTGTATTCTTGGTTATCAAAAATACTCATGTAGCTTTGGGATTTTGAATTGTTGAATATTCATGATGTGTGGAAAAGCATGATACACACTACAATCTCAATTGCACAAAATGGGATATTGTGTATGTATACAAATGATGTGAAGGGACTCATCCAACTAAGCTGCTTGTGACTGCATGAATTTGTTCTTTGCTTGTGTTATTATTTTTCCTGGAATACACATTAACATTTGAGAAATGAATGCTATTTTAAAAATAAACAAACAAACAAAAAATAAAAATGATTTGAGAATTTTCTAATGCCTGTGGTACTCTTTTCCTGATCAGGAAATCCTATCCCACATTCTGATATTCTTGAACCACTCCTGTTTTGATATTCATGTTTTGCCCATGTTACATCTTCATGTTTGCCTTTAGCACAGCTGTTTGTGCTTATGTTTCTGATATTGTGGTGCAGACTTTATTTCAAGAGCTGGTTTCAGTGCTGCTTATTTCAAATTCAACTCGTTTATTTTGTAGTTAGTGTGTGTAAGGGCTGTGTTGTAAGGAAACTCTTTCCTCATGTTTCTTGTGCCAGAAACAATATGAATCAGCTTTTTATGTATAATCATCTGTCCCTTGAGAGCAATAAGAAAGATCCACAAATTTTGCAAGGGGAAATTTTGAGGTTCTTGTAAGGGCAATTAGGGTCTGTAATGATGGTTGCTTATTGAATGAATTGGCAAGTACTACTTCCTCTATGTGTAAAGTATGCTGAAACTGAAGAAGTGTCGTGGAATTTGTGGGTAGACCATGAAGACTGACTAGATTTAGAGTGTCTCTTCACTGAAGTAGGCTTTCAGAACCAACAGACTTCTGATTTCCATGACTCCTAAATGTCCTTGCTCTCCCTCTTTGAGTATTCATCTTGGAAGCTTTGAACCATTGCCCTTTCAGCACGGTGCATGTTGAAATCAGTTGTTATGCCCTGTGATGCTGTGCTCATCATGCCACCAACAGGCTCTAATATCATCCACTGACTTGTAGTTGGCATCATCCTGGGGATGGTAAGAGGACTCATGGCAATATCCCACAGAGTTCTGTGTCAGACAGGCACTAGTCTGGTCAAGAGAATGAAAACTTGTGTGAACACAGATAGGAAATATATTTCTGCATGTTGAGGTGAGTTGAGGTGACACTGGAAATTCCCAGCAGGTATATTTTTGAGTGCAGCCTAGTTGCAAGGCAGCAGCCAAAGAGGTGTGGCCTTGCAGGTGGAGTGAGCTCAGAACAGCTCTCTTTGCATGTAAGCACTATTCTGGACTCTGTCCAACATGCTGAGTGAATGACTCCCTCCTCTCCACATTAGCCATCAGAGGAGCCACCCACGTTCACTTGGAAGATCCACTTCTCAGGTTCCAGCTCTCTCTTCTGAACTTTCTTGGAAAGGATGAGCAAACAGCTTCAATGGGTGTGCAGTGTCCGTACTCAAAGATCACCAAAGCCACCATGCTCACTGCATGCCCCACTGCCCTGAACTCTCATCAGTCATCATTCATATGGTTGCTTGCGATCTAGGCTAATTTCCTGACTAGGATATTCCAGGTGTACCCAGTCCTGGAGGAGAGGGTTAAGAAGGAAATAGCGCTGGAGCTGGTGCTCAGGTTGGGGATCCACATTCCACCAAGCACACCACTGCCCAAACTGACCCACTTGACCTGGGGTATAATTGCCTGCTGTCATGATTCCAAGTACAGTCAAAGGAGAACAGCATCACCTAGCAAAAATGGACTTTAGTGTGAACTCTTAGGCTTCAGTGGGTTTCTTGTCCTGCCTGGAGATGGAGTGATCCACCAACCACACACCTGAGACCTGCAGATGGCTTAGTTCCTCCTCTCCTGGCCAACGAGTTTAGAATCATATTTTTGAAAATCTCTGGTCCCTGGAACTCACTCCCTTCATCTTTCCTCTGACCATCACAACTGAGCTTGTGCTTGTTTTCAATCTTGGTCTGAAGCAACCAGGAGTGGAAGCATCTCTGGTTGCCATGGGAACCATTAAGCCATCATGCTGTCAGGCCTTTCATCTGTGTCCTCAGATTGTGTCTGTGCTGCAGGAGCCACGTCAGAGGACTGGCTCAGTCCTCAAACTCCATGCTGTCCAAGATCAGAAAAACCCTCTGGGGAGAGAAAACAAGTGTATTCTCCAAGCAGAGCCTGGAATCCCCCGAGCCATTCACTCCTGAGCAGTCCGATGCCTACCCCTTCCTCTTGGATAAAGGAGCTCTCCCATTTTAGCTCTCATGTCTCAGGAGCACTGGTAACCAAGGGAGTCATTTTCCTGATGGGAATTCATAATACAAAGATGCTCCCCCGCCCATTTGTTGCATTACAACCTAGCTTGTCAGTCTGAAAGCTGCTCTCCCTGCCCTCTCCAGTGCAACCATTTTCCATGCCTCTCAACTACTGTCAGTCTGTGAACATCCTAGCTAGCTATTGGTTCATTGGTCAGCTTGCAAGTATCCTTCTCCATTATTGGTCCCCTGTTAGCTTGGCAGGATTCTTAAAGATAACTTCACCGCCATCTTTTCTCTCTTGCTTTTCTCTCCCCCTGACTCTCTTTCTCCTCCTTGATTTCCATTCTCTCTAGCATGCACCCTTTCTCTTTCCTTTCCTTTTCCTCTCATTTTCTCTCTTTCCCTGCAGGAAGACACTCTGTTTGCTTAGTAAACTCCCTCATATGGTTTCCCATGTCCAACATGGTTTCTGTGGCATTCCTTACATTGGTGCCAAGACTCAGATGGGATTTTCCACTGTCTCTTAAGAGAGTGGAACCCCATCTTAGACCCAGTGCCCCCCGGACACAGTCTCACCTTCCATTCTGCCCAGACACTCTGCTCTGCATTCATCATCGAACTTCAGATTGGTGAGTCCTCTAGGCCAGTTTCCCTAGGAAAATTTATGTGGGACCCTCGAGGCAGCTGAGGGATGGGGGTACCCCATTCACAAATTTTATAGTTATGGATGGCCCCTATAGTCTGTCTTATCTGCCAGGTGGATTCCTGATTTTTTGGTGCAGATTCTTTGTCAGGGTTGAGGCTTATCTCGCACTCATGCACTCGTACTCGAAAACCCTGGTATCAGGTCCTCAACTCTTCTTGGCTTTTGCCTGGCCCCACATTGATGTTTGTGTGATGACACCATCTATGTGCTGCCTTCTCATCTCCAGTTGACTATTCTGTGGCCTCGGGATGCCAGGGCACAGTCTCGGCTGTATCAGTCTCCACCATGGGATCTAGGTCCTCCATTCTGGCAGATTCAACACCTTGCCTGATTCCCGGTTTATATTTGGCCACAGTACCCCTTAAATAATCAATCCAAGATGGCCACGTATGCCCTGGACACAGACTTGGCTGTATCAGTCTCCACCATGGGACTTGGGTCCTCCAATCTGGCAGATTCAACCCTGGGAAAGTTTCACCTGACCCCCAGCTTAAAGACATCAAAATTGATTATATTTGACCACAGTAACCTTTAGATAATCAATTCAAAATAGCCATGTAATGGCACACAGCTTCTGTGAGTGAGCGGGCAGATGGAAAGGGTTTCCTTATCTTCAAATCTCTTCTTTTTGCACTTCTATGCTCTTCCTGCAAACTCAAAAGCCTCTTTCTTCTCTCCCTCTTAATCCCTCCTCCTCCTCCAACTTTGACTCAGCTGTTTCTGCTTTCATTTCCCAGTCCAGCCCACCTAGTCCTCCTGCCACAAGGTCCCACATATGCCAGTGTGGAGGGAGTAACCAGCCCAACCATCAGTGACATGTCCCAGTAAGGAGTATAATATAAGCAGCACCATTACCCACAAGTAGTGGGAGATAATTGTTTGACAACTTTCTGAGTCCAAACCTGAATTAATTACTAACCAGGAAAAGGGTTAAAATGCCCTAAGCATCAAGTTTCTGCTACAACATTTTAGCCTCTTTCCGATCCAAATCTCAGTCAAGGCTTACATTGAAATGTAAATGGAGGAAGCCAGAATGCTCAGTGGAAGACCAGTCTCAAACCCAAGGAAAAAAAAAGTGTCCATTTTAAATTTCTCCTGGGCCACAACACACTTTATTTCTTCCTTTTCCTCTTCTCTCTTCCCTTCTCTTTCCCATTATCTCATGCTATAAGTAATGGCCATTATCATTTTTCTTCTAGGACCCTTGTTTTTCTTAAGTGCTATATTTTTGAGCTCACAATTTTTATCCTACATACCTAGGTTAATGATTTTTGATCAGTTCTTTTTCTCCAACTCTAGAGTTATTTTTGAACATCTGTTACATTGCAATGGAGAAAAACATTACAAGGCCTTTACTTTTGTGTTAAATATAAACAACCATAAAAATTAAAATTTTAAAAATGGATCCAAATACTTTTAATTCATGTGATTTAAAAAGGTTCAATTTAACTTTGGTAAAGTAATAGAAGCAAAATGTCTTTAAAATTAACTCACAAGTCTCTAGGTGGTCAAATTCATTAAATGTTGATGTTTATAAAATGTCTAACATCAATTTTTCTAGGACTTTTCTTCCATAGGAAAGAGATGGCAAGTACTGTTGGTATGCTGTCTGATATCTTGGTTTTTTTACACTTGTCTGATATCTTGTTTTTTTTTACAATAAGATGAGTATATTAGGGTTGACATGTATGGGATTACTCAAATGTGTTTATTAGAGATATCTGATTAATTTATAAAGTTATCCCATGGAGTAACATATTTAAAACCATTATTCTTTGTATATTAAATGTATTCATATTTTCCAGGTATACAAGCCTTTAAAGCAGAAAATTTATCAAGCTGCTATTCTCCAAATTAAACTTGTCTTTAATGGTAATTTTACCTGTCATCAATAGGGTATATGTAAAATTTGTTACACTGAGAAAAAAGAAATTTAAATGTAAATGTATTTCTAAAAATTAGTGAGAGCCTGATTTGTTTAAAGGTTAATATCATGAAACATGAAAGCATTTTGCCACTTTGCCACACAAAAGGAAAGTTAAAATCTCTCTCAGTCTTTCTTTGATTCATGTTTTAGATATAATGTTAAATTGTGTTAACTAATGCTCATATAGACTCAGGAGTCAATATATGTAAACATTTAGGAAAGAGTGTAATGTGCAGTAGCAAAAATGGGACAACAGTGGCATGCCTGGTGCCTGGGAGTACTTCAGTGCAGGGGCACAAGATGCCTAACTGCTGTGGCAGTACATTGATCTCAGGCACACAGCTTTTGGGCAGATAGGAATTATTTTGCTATATAACCAGTGCTTCATCAGTTCCCTTCTTGAGTTCCTGTCCACCTTACAGTAACTTTGGAACATTGCACATATATAAAGATTGCTGACATAACTCTTTAGATCTGCATTTCCATCAGAGAGCAGAGCTAAAAGCCCCACCTTACCTGAGATAAGGCTCTGACTCACAACCCTGCTACACACTAGAATGGCTCCAAAGTAAGTCAGACTTTAACTCATTTAAAGTTGTGTTCAAAAGTTTGATGTTTGTTGTAAAGATTACTGTGATCTCAAACAGGGGATATAATGAATAACTCAGCCAAAATTCAAGATAACTATTGCACAAACTGAATGTTTTACTCTTGATGATTCCATCTTGTATTTCCTTGTAAACTCTAACTGTTGCCTGATATTTTGCAGAAGTACACTGTAGATTCACTTGAAAAGCGATCACCTATAGGACAGATAATGTAGACCCCAATTAGATAAAAGGGGGTAAATAACTGTAAGGTTATAGACATTGAAGTTAAAGCCCAGTACTCTTACTTTATGATTGGTGAGACTGACTTGCTTGATGGTTAAAATCAAACTTAGAGATTGAGATTAAATACAGAGGTCAAGAAAAGTCCATATTTGAATCTTGCTCACAAAGTCAGCCTGAACCCAGGGAACAAGAGGACTTCTCTAAGGAGTTTTGCAACTCTGGGTGGGTCACACAACCTCCTGATCAAGGAGATTGATGAGGCCACTAGAGAATGAAAAACCACTCAGTGCACCTGCTGCAGAGGATGGTCATAGAAAAAGTGAGACATCCCTGGTGCTTTCAAGGGAAGCCACCTCATCAAGAAGACCCTGCCTAACCAATGGCACTAATGGAGCTAAGAAGCTGCTCTTAAGTTCTGTATGAGTAATCCCTGTGGGAACTCAACTGACTCTTTAACAGACAGGAACAGGTCACTTTGACCAACTTGATCTTAAACACCTAGCAAAACAGTTAAAACCAAAATATAGCCATTCTTGGGCATTTTTATGAAATAATACTTAAATGTAACTTAAAATGTACACTTGTGTTAGCCCACTACAATAAAGACTAAAAGCTACAAAAGAGAGATTCTTAGTCAAATGTACCTAATAACTACCAAGAGAAACTGCCAGAGTTAGAAGTTTTAGTCAGTTTAAGGCCTACAGACACAGGTAAGCTTAATCTATGTTTGATAGTAACAGAAGTATAGAGATCTCTACTAAATGTTGTGTTTACATTCCTGATAACCTGGACAATGTTAAAGTTCCCAAATAAAGGACTTATCCTCTCCAGCCTTTGTTAGGCCTTATTATGGGAACAGCTTCTCAGTTCTTCCACCCCCTGGTGAGGAATTATTGACTTCTGTCATCTTTTTGATATTCATTGGCATGTTCCAGATTCTGCAATATTTATATTGTAATCTCTTTTCAGTACTCATGTCTTTTTGTTCTTCTCTCATAGAAGCACCCATCCCCAGATGCCTTTACAACCTGTTCTTCCCCAACCAAACTTCTACCATGGACCCCTCGATTAACCCAATTTCTAAAATGGAAACTCAAAACTGCTTGCCCCAAACTGCTCCCTTCCAGCTGAAAGAAGGCAGATTGGTCATTGCCCCCTTTCCCTAAAGAAGTAAAGGAGTTAAGCCAGAATTTGGTACAGGCAGTTAGTGTAGAAATTGTGGATCAGTTAAATTGAGGAAATGAAGTCCATGAAAGCCATCTGCCTCTGGAAGTCTGGACGATGAACACTGCCCCTGGGAGAATGGACTTTTTACACCTCACCTGCAAAACTAGCCCTAATCACTTAAGCAGGAAGTAGAGTTAAGGCAGGAAATAACTGGAGAACAAAATATTTTCTTATAAAAACAGAAATGAAGGAATGTAATACAAAGTTTCTCCCCTGCCCTTTCTGTTGCATCACAACCTAGCTGGTACCAAAATACATAAATAACTTTGTTGAGAGAATAAAATATGGAGAGTGACCTTGGACATCTTGTGCTGCATAGGAAAGAAGGAAGAGAAGTAGGGAATATGTGAGTATGGTAGGAAAGAAGCAGAGAGAAAAGGAATGAAAAAGGAAGGAATTCATAGAATATTGGAATTATTTCCCATGGACTTCCAGGGAGGCTCAAGGGGACTTCTTCCTCTTCGGGCCATTCTTCACTTTATCAAGGGATTAATTTCTTACTTAGAAATTCTGGTTCCCCAACTCGTCCTCCATGCTGGTAGTTTCCACATATCTCTCTTATGTTTGAAAGCTCAATCTTTGTCCCTGATGCCAATCAAATAATGAAGATATGGTTTTGAGAAAAAGGGAAAAAAGGTTTACTCCTTTGCTAGAAAAGGAGAAGCAATGGGGACTTGTGTCCAAAGTCTGTAGTTCTACAAATTGACAGAAACAGAGGATTTTTAAAGAGATGACTAAGAGTCTACATTTCATGTGTTCTCTGTCTGCAGTTGTAATTCACTTGTTAATTTGTGAGACAGTAATGTCTGAGATCTTCTGGTATTGCAACACAGTCTGGATTACTTTGTTATTATGGTGGAGCTCAAGGACAGAGAGCTTTTTTTGTTATTATGGTGGTGATCAAGGACAGAGAGCTTTTCCTAGGATGGGGAAGAAAAATATTCCTGTTATTCCTGAGTTTAGGAAGGAAGAGAGGTTAAGGAGTATCAGTGAGAAAAAAAGGTACAGAAATATGTCCATTTAAAATATAAGTTGTAATGACAGATAAGCAAGGATTATATTCAAAGCATAAAACATTAAAGTCTTTGGAGTAAGGGTTGAATTTCAAGTGGACATGCCTTCATTATTCAAGACAGCACTGCATGGAAAGTACATGTCCCATGCCAGAACTTGGAGATAATTTCTCCATTTTGTGTCCATTACAGCTCTTCCATGAGTTGTGGTGGGTAAACTCAATGTATTTTAGCCAGACATTCTTCCTTCATTCCTTACTTCAAACTACAGAAAAAGCCTTTCCTGCCAACATGACTTGCTATATACTTTTCAGATCATAAACACTGTGTCTCATCATAATATCAGTCCCACTTTATTTTTCCTTGGGTGTGTACCACTACATCTCTGTACATCAATGTTCTTGCTGAATTCCCACACAAACTTTGTTAGGTAAGCAAGGGTACAATATTCCCATCTTTTATACTATGCTGTAAGTAAAGTGGAATATTTAAGAAAACATCTCAGAGCATTTTCTTTTCAAGCATAGGTGGAGTAAATTCCCATTGGTTCAGGTTTTTCTTATGAGCTAAGGAATCACTTGTTTTGGAACAGAGATAGAAGTGGTCACTCTTGTTTGATGAAAGGGTCTCTCAGGTTCCTTGGGGATTTAAAATATTGGCTTCCTTCATAACATGTTTTGTTTGCTGTTATAAATATATATGTTTCCCACACACACAGGGGTGCTTAACCACTGAGCAACATCTTCAGCTCTTTTTACTATTATTTTAGAGATCAGGTTCTGCTAAGTTGCTCAGGGTCTTGCTAATTAGATGAGGATAGCCTCATAACTATGATTCTTTTTCCTCAGCCCCTTAAGTCCCTGGGATTACAGACAAGTGCCACCATGGCAAGAAGTAAAAATCTTTAAAATAAATTTGGTTTAGGCACTGTTAGACAGGACCACAAACACCTGAAAAAGAAATACATTAGAGACAAGAGAGTTGCTGCAAATCTTTCCTTCTCAACATAGTGATTTCTAAGTGGGTAAGGCTTGTTCATAACTTGACATGCTTTCTTGAGTGATTTTCATTTTACAGAAAAATATAGCATATACTACCAAGTTTCCATAGGCCTTCCTGCATATAGTTTCCCCTGTGATTTACATCTTGCATATCTCTGATAAATTTATTACCATTGCCACACTAATATAAGTTTAACAATATGATATATTTCTTCAAGTATTTATGTAATTTTGTTATGATGAAAACATATTTCTCAATATCCACCATTATAGAATCTTACGGAATAGATAAATCACCCAAAAGTTTTCCATTCTTCCACCACTAATATTTTTTCATCTTTTGCTTTTCATTTTGCATAAAATCATAGAGATGGAATCACCCAGATTGGAATTTCACACCAGCTGTTTTCCTTTACCAGTCTGTTTGACTTTTTGACTTTTATAAATTGCCAAGCAATACTCCATTTTGTGAATATGTCAGGTTATTTTTATTGATAACAGGTAAATTCTCATGAATGGGTGAGTTGTTTGCTTTCTGTTTTTGGCTATCATGAAAGAAGAAACTAAGAACATTTGTAATAGGATTTGTGTGGATGCAAGCTTTCAACTCCTTTGGATAACCACTTGGAATGTGATTTTTGTGAAAGAGATAAGCCTGTGTTTACTTTTGTAAGAAACCACCAAACTGTTTTTTGAATCCACTAGAAATGTGGGAGAGTTCCTTTTGCTCCTCATTTTTGTCATCAATTGGTGTTGATTGGTTTGATTTTTGTCCATTCATATATGTGGGGTTAATTTGCTGTCCCCTGTGATTTGGTGTTGAGAAACTTCTTACGTGCAATGTGTATATCTTCTTGAGTGTTGCCTTCCAATTTTTTATTCACTTTTTGTTTTACTTTTTTTAATGAGTCCTTTTTATTTATTTATTTATGGTTTTAGAAACTTTGTTAAGTTAATACTGATGGATGATCAACTATACATATGTAATGCATACTTTGTTATTTGTTGTATACATTTATCCAGGAATTCCTCACCAAAATCTACATAGTGAACATGGGTGATATCACAACCAAAATATTTCTGGTGTCCCTTTACAATTTCTCCCTCTTCCCTCACCCTCCTTACAGAAGTATCCACTGACTGGATTTTAACAGTCATATAGATCACAAAAGAGTTTGGAATTCAGACAATTCAGACAAATCAGTGATCTTGAGCCCTAGTGTGCAAGGTGGATGACCTTAGAATAAGGACTTTGTTTCTTAGTCTTAGTGTACTCATCACTAAAATCAGAATTTCTTCCATGAGGGCCCAAGACTGAGGAGAAATGGAATACAAATATATGAAAAACTTAAAATGGTGCTTGAAATAGCTTAGGCTGTCAATTCCTGGCTGTCACTATTGCTATCAGATGTGCTTTGATTGCAATCCCAAATAAACTTGGGAGTCTGCAGCTCCACAGTGCTTTCTACCATCTAGAACTAGATTCCCTGCAATTGAGTAGACTTCAGTGTTTTCAGATTTTTAAAAGTTGTTTGACATTAACTTCTCATAATAGTGACCATTTTAATATGTGCAATTTAGTGACATTTACAGTATTGTGACCTAATCTCCGACTTTATCTTGTTTCACATCTTTTCATCACCACAAAGAAAACTATCTGCTCATTAAACAACCACTCCATTTTAGGCCCTCTCAGATCCTGGCAACCACCATTCAATTTTCTGTCTCTGGAATTTCCACATTCTGGATATCTCATATGAATTGTATTAGGCAATATGTGATATTTCATTTCAGATTTTATTCAGTTACATTTATATTAAAAAATATTCAAGTTTTAATATGTATTAGTATTTTACTCCTTTTATGGCACTGTGATTTTCTACCACAAATGTGTATTTGTAGGTGCATATATGTAGGTAGATATGTGCATGTATATGTAAACACCCCCTGCATACATGTGTAAGTTTGTTTATACTTTTATCTGTTTGTTGTCATTTGAATTCTTTTCCCCTTTTGGTGGCATAAATGATGCTGCTATGAATATTCATGTTTGTTTGAGCATACAGCTAGGAGTGGAATTCATTCATCATATGGGAAATCTATGTTGAACTTTTTAAGAAGTTATCCAACTTTTATCTCTACCTACTGCACCATTCCAGATTCTTACTAGGAATATAAAAGAAATCCAATTTCTCCACATTGTTACACTTTCTGCACTTGCTATTTAACTTTTAAAAATTATATCATCTTTGTGGTGTGGCATGGTATCACACACAAGTGCCTGTGTGTGTGTTTCATAATTTGGACCTAACCCATGTTCCCTATACAACTGAGTTACATCTCCAGGCTCCTTTATTTTTTGTTTTGAGTCAGTGTCTCACTAAGTTTCCCAGGTTGGCCTGGAAATTGCCATCCTACTGCCGCCATTTCTGAAGAAGGTGGGATTGAGTGTGCCATAGTGCCCTGCTCTCATTGTCATTTTGAGCTGCATTTCTCTAATGAATAATGACGATCACACTTTGAGGAACTTCTTTGGTCATTTTCGTACTGACTTTAGTACTTTCTGTTCAAGTCCTTTGCTCATGCTACTTTTGTATTTTTATGTTATTCTTTTTAAACTGGGATTGAACCCAGAAGTGCTTAACCACTGAGCCAAGTCCCCAGCCCTTTCTTTTATTTTTTTTAAAAATTTTGAGCCAGGTTCTTGCTAAGTTTCTCAGAACCTCACTAATTTGCTGATGCTGGCCTCCAACTTCCAGTCACCTTCCTCAGCATTCTGAGCTCCTATGATTACAGGCATATACTGAGTCAATATCTTTGCTATTTTGAAATGCAAGTGTTCTTTATATATTCTGGACTATAAACACACAAACATAAATGCACCCACCCACACACACACACATGCATACATACACATACACATCCACAAAATAGTTTTCTAATAATTTTCCCAATGCTTAGGTTGTGTTTCTTAATAATACCATTTTGAACATGAAAAAATTTAATTTTGATGAAATTCAGTTTAGCTGCTGATTATTTTTTGTTGTATGTAAGAATCCATTGCCAAGTTCAAGGTCATAAACATTTACTACCTTGTTCTATGGTTGTGACTCAGTTGCACAGTATTTGTCTGACATGTGTGAGGCACTGGGTTTGAGTCACAGAACTACATATAAATAAATAAAATAAATATCCTTTGACTACTAAAATATTTTAAAAATATTACTGCCTTGTTTTCTCCCAAGGGATTCATACATTTTAAAATTTTTTTTAGTTTTACATGGGAAAAACTCCTTCATTTTATATATTTATTTTTATATCAAACTGAAGAATAAACCCTCTGCCTCACACATGCTAGGCAAGTGCTCTATCACTGAGCTACAAACTCAACCAAGAATTTTATATATTTAAGTTTTATATTTAGGTGTGATTATTAGATTAAATTTTTGAAAGTGGTGTGAGGTCAGTCCATGTAAATCTTTTGCATGTGGATACTCATTTGTCACAACACCATTAGTGACATTACTATCCTTTACCCTTTGTTTATTTTGTAAAAAATAAACTGGCCACAAATGCATACATTTATTTTTTACATCCTCCAGATGTACTTTCCTATTATTAACAAATCATGTCTGGATTATTTAATGATTTTTGGGCTACAACTACATCAACTTTCCTATCCATTCAGAATTACCATATATTATTGAGAATAGTTCTTGTTTATAATCTCATCTTAAAGTTTTGTGGGGTAGTATCTTATCTTGTTTTCATTTTTTTTCTTTATTTTAATTTTTGGGGGATTTTTAAAGTTTAAAATGGACATAATACCTTTATTTTATTCTTTAATGTGGTGCTGATAAATGAATCCAGTACCTCATGCATATGAGGTAAGTGCTCTACCACTTGATGAAATCCCAGGTACATATTGGCTTCTTTACAAATTGATGAATTCAGTTGGGAGAATTTGATAATCATGGAGAATTCTAACTCTCAAAAAATCAGTATCAATGGAGTAATTGTATACATGAATATATTATTTTAGTGTTGTCTTTTTTCTGGTATATTTTCAGATATAATACCTTTAATTCATCAACTAAGCCAACATTAAATGGAGTGAACCCTCTAAGACACATTGTTTGAATTTGCATCTGTGGTCTTCCATTGGGTTCAAGTGTGACCATGAACAGTCTATAATGCTAAATTCGATGATCTATAAAACACAGGCAGTCTCATTACCTGTATTTGAGAGGTATTACATATGAAAGAAAATGATGTAACAAATATAAAAGAGTTTATTACATATAATGACCTTTAGAAATATTGATTAGAAATACTGGCCATTATGTTTTATTTATGCATTTGACCATACATGTACCTTCTGAGATTTTCAGGCAACTTGTATTGTTCCCTCAAAATTTTTCCATAATATTAGAACATTATATCCATACCTGTAGCAAGATCTTTTGTGGTTTTTAATTTTTTTCAAATCCACACACTATCCACCTTATATCCCTACTACTATCATCACTACAATAACTGTCCCAAGTGAGCCAAATGCAGTTATCAAATATTACTAAGAAAAATCCTAATGATTTTTACTAAGTTATCTGGAATTGGGATAGGAATTAATGTCACAGTTAAACTACATTCAAAGTCATTGAATTGTAAGACTTTTCACTAAATAAAAATCATTTTACCCAAGCCTGAAAAATGGACCTTCAAAAAAATCCTTAACTTCATGTAATGTAGTATACCATTTTCTTGTTCAGAATCCCAATCTTAAACCTGCTACAGAAAATTTAATATTGATCTACTGATGGAATATTTCCTATACAACACATGTGCATTAATTCAAATGTGTAAAATCATGGGTATACATTTTACAACTATTTACAGACATGTTAAAAACAACAGTCAACAGAAAATCACATTTGAGACTAAATCATTTCCAAATGTTTAGAAGATGTAAATCTATATGGCATAATATGAAGAGAAATGAGAAAACTTACATATTCCTGAACATGGGATATCCATTAAAAATACACAGTGATGTAAATACTTGGTTAAAACATTGAACTGTTGATTTTTGTTTAATTTTCAAATTGAAGATACTATTTGCATTTGGATATGGAACCCAGCATTTTAATTCAACATGTGTATTCAATGTGTCATGATCAAATTAGGGTAATTATCATCTTGTCAAATATTATAATTTTTATGTTGACACCAGCAAAGTCAACTCTGGTTATTTTGAATTGTATGAGAATAATTATAGACTAAAATCACCCTATTGTGCTATAAAATCTGAGTTGCTTTTCCCTTTTAACTGTTTTTGACACTCATTTTGACACTCATTATTCACTATCTTGTTCCCCTTTTTTTAGATCTCAGAATATTTTCTGTTTTTGCGTTCTCTGAGATCAACATTTTCAGGTTCAACACATGGATGCCATCATCCAGTATTTGTGGAAAATGAAAACTCTCTGCCACCACTAGGATAAGACAATCATTTCCACAAGTAATGATCAGGTAAAGTAACACAATACTCTTCATTCACTCATTCAGTGTTTTGGTGCCATCTCCCAGATAATCCAGAAAAATTAACAGAAAAATATAAATCAAATTTCCATATGTGCCCAGGATTTTTGGGTCACATTTGAGCACTGGGATGCAGTTTCATGATATCCCCCCCAAAAAAATGGCATATGCCCTTTCTTAAAAATATATTTTATGTATTTTAAAAATTTTAATGTGTATTTGTAGTATAAATTAAGTGGATCCACATTAGCATGTAATAAATAATCTTTGAAAATTTTATTAGGCCAGGTAAAGTGACACATTAGTAATTGAAATTTCTGAGGATTCTCAGAGAGCAGTATTGCTTGTTCAAAGTCAGCCTCCATAATTTAGCAAGGCCCTGAGCAACTTATAGGATCCCTGTCTCAAAATAAATAAAATAAAATAAAATAAAATAAAAAGGCCTGGGTGTGTGGTTCAGTGGTTGAGCACCCTGGTGTCAATCCATCATATCAAAAAATAAGAAAAGATGAGTAGGAACAGAAATTGATATGAGTAGGGAGGGCTTTCTGAAGTGTGCAGGGAGATATCTTGGTGGCATGTAGGAAGGTTTCTCTGAGGTGTCAAGAGAGAGTTCCCTAAGGTTTGTAGTGAGGATATAAACAGGTATATAGAGTGTGCCATGTGAAGTGTATAGGAGGGCTATATGAGGTGTTTAGGAGGTCACCTTTATGTGAGTATGAGTGTTTCCTAAGGGAAGTAAGTAGGGCTATTTGAGATGTATATAGAAGGTCTGTGTTTTGAATTGAAAAAGCACTATTAAGTATAGTGAGAGTTCTCAGATGTAAGTAATAGTGTACTGTGTGGTATTTAGTGAGGGCTTTCAAAGGAGTAGAGTGAGGACTCAAGATTGTAGGGACAACTTTTGAAGTTGGGTAATGACTGCTGTTGTAGTGATTAGTAATTCCTGAGATGTATATGAAGGGCACACTGAGTTCTGTGAGGAGGTTTATCTTAGATATTTTGGGAGAGGCATCTGAGATGAGTAGTGAGTTCTGTTTGATATGTGTAAAAGTATACTATGAGGTCTGTGAAATGGCTCCTTGTTGTCTGAGGGAGGGGCACCTGAGGTAATTAAATATGACTCACTGAGGTATGGTGGAAGAAAGATTGAGATGAGTAGAGAGAGCTCAGTAAGTTGTATATGGAGGGGTTTCTGAGGTGAATAGTGACTCTTACAAAAACATGTGTCTTAGAGTGAGTGATTTCAATGTTTGCTCAGTTGATGTATTTATAATATTGGGTCCAGAAATAAATCAGAATAAAGACAGCACTGAAATAATATGCTAATGTGTAATACCAACTCCATTGATTTCACTTCGTGGAAGGTTGGAATTTGCTTCCATCACTGCAATGTTCCCATTTGAATATATCAAAAATTAGAGACTTTTCAATATTAAACTGGTACATAATCAAGATGAGAAAGACAAGGAAGATATTACCCCACAAAAAACTCATGATGAGCTTAAATTCAAGAATCATTTTCAATAATATGTAGTAGTTCTGAATGGATAGGAAAACTGATGTACAGTGGGATCACCACAATTATTACATAATCCAGACATGATTTTGTAGCAATCGGAAAATGCCACCGGGAGGGTGTCACAGAGACTTGTGTACTAAAGTGGGAAAAGCTTCTGTACATTTTCCAGATGGTAAATTTTTTAGCCCTAGATTCATGAAGGTGATACTATTTGAAACATATTGTTTTTCTTCATTTTCTCCTAAGATATATACTTTGTTATTTCTTGCCCAAAATATGAAAAGACCAATCAAGTATATGATTTTATTAGCCTAAGAAATGCATTTTTCCATGAAATTGTCCTTGGGATATAAGCCAACACAATCCTTCTTCTTTTTCACATCTAGAAGGGATGTATCACTATTCTTGCAACCCATCAGAACAAGAAACAGTAAAAAAAATTTGAAATAAATTAAAAGATACAAAGGGCAGTGGGAGGAGAGTAGAGAGGACAGGGGTACAGAGGAGACTTCAGAGGACTTTTAATATGGGTAAAGTTTGAACCACATAAAAAGTTTGCATATTCAAAGTATAGAGTTAAATAAAAGAAAAAAAATCAAGCCTGACAAAGAGCTGAGATTGACCACACCTGTATGAATCATACTGTTCTCCACCTAAAAGATTTCTTAACATTGTGTGATACCCAGGATCTTGTGTTTAATGTACATACATTTTTAAACTAGAATAGCAATGCTGTTGGTGGGGAAACAGGGATGGTAAGACCTCAGCAATAAATGAAACTAGGATATATTATCATTTTCTACTGTCAGCACAGCAAAAGGCCATATGGAATTTGTACTTCCTCCATTAAACTGGAGGCCTCAAGTTCAAAGACCATTTTCCAATCCAAGTGGCCAATCTGATGAGTACACATATCCTACTAAAAATGGGGTTCTTTGGGTAATAGTCTTTGACAGTTTAATGCCAAGTTCATGGAGAGGACTTGAAAGTTACTTCCAGGTCCTGCTTTCAGAAACTTGGTTGTGCACACATGAGGCAAAATGAGCCTTGTTAGAGTAGAGAATTTAATGTCTTGGTGGCTTTGTATGAGCTTGGGCAAAACCAATGTCTTCCATGTTCATCCAGTGTCAACTTATTGCCTCCATCTCCCATGTGGGCTCATTATATGACTTCCATATTTCTGTACAATTCTGACTGCAATTCTTCAGAATGAGGCAAGGTTGATCCACTCAACTATTTTGGTGACCATTTCCACAACTCCTTAATCATCCCGCTGCCAAGGTCCTAAAGTCCCTGTAAGTGTGGGATGACAATCTCTCAGCTCTCACTCAGTTGTGAAATCCAGGTGAGTGACCCTACAGCTAACCCATCAGAAAAGAAGAAAGACTGTCTAGTGAGGATAACTTGATGGCACACAAGTCTTCAAGGATGCAGGAAGTAAAGAGGAAGATGCACTGAGACCTAGGCATCAGGCACTTGCATGATACCATTAGCAATAAAAGGGCATCATTTTTTACTACGGTCTGAATATTTATGTTCTTCCAAACTTGTATGTTGAAATCATAAGCCTCCAAGGTGATGACAGGAAGGGAGGACTTGGAGGATATTAGGTCATTGGTATAGAGTCTCATGGATAGAATTATTTTGTTTTAAGAAAAGAAATCCCCCTCAGTTCCCTTATTTTGAAGGAGGGAAGAAACCGAGTCCTGTGGTTAACACTTGGAGGCTGATGAGATTGCAAATTCAGGTGAACTCCCTTCTCTCAGACACAAAACTGTCATGGAAGTATGCACCCAGAGACAGGTTAGTAGTCAAAACAGACAAGGAATAACAGTCTCAAATTGACAAGGCTACATAGTGTGTGTGAAAGCAATCAGAGTCATAGATGGGAGGGAACTACATGCTTCAGGTAAGACCTTCTCCTCCCTGGGTCTCCATTTTCTGGCTCACACAATAGCAAGCTGAACCTGAATATGGGAGGTCCTCTGTGCTGGCAGGTGGTATTCCCAGGAAATTGCATCTACACATCTCTTCACAGCTGTATTTATTCTAGTCAATCATAAAGAATGAAATTACATAATTTGTGGGAAATGAATGAAACTGGAGAACATTATGCTAAGTGAATTAAGCCAGAATCAGAGACAAAAATCAAGTGTTTTCTCTCATTTATGAAAGCAAGAATGAAAACTGAAATTGAAAAAAAGTATATAGGGTATTTCACCAAAATAGAAGGTCAAAAGTATAGTACAGAGTCATGGGGAAGGAGAAGAGGGGAAAGTGAGACACTGAGGAATGCAATTGATCAAAAGATGTTCTCCACATATAAAATATATCATAATGGACAAAATATTAAAATAATTATGACACACTAATAAAAAATATATTTTTGATACTAAAGATTGAACCCAGGGATGTTTCTCCACTGTGCCACATCTCCAGTCCCCACGTTTTTCAAGGAGATACTCACACTCTTTAAAAAGTTAATCTCTATTTTATTTCATTTTTCTGTTGTTTTGAAGATTGAACCTAGTGTCTGACCCATGCTAGGCAACCACTCTACTACTAAGTTGTAACCCAAGTCCTACCCGGTCCATTTTTGTATTTTATTTTTAGGCAAGTTTTTACTAACTTGCTTGGAGCCTTGCCAAGTTTCTGAGGCTGACTTTGAATCAGTGGTTCTCCTACCTCAGTCTCCTGATCACTGAAATTTCAAGTGTTCATCACTCTGCCCAGCTAAAAATATTTTTTAAAAAATTCATGTGAAATACAAAAGCCCAGACAGAATGTAACTTTGGTTGAAATCTACCTTACCTTTAAAAAATAACAAATGTCACTGCTTCTTCAATTACTCTATGAAACAGAAAGGGAAGGGAAGAGCTTCAAAATTCATATGGTGAAACTGGAATTACACTGATGCCAAAACCAAGTAACAACAGGTCAGCAAAGGAAAACTACAGACCCACATGCCTGATAACACAGTTGAAAAAAATTTAATGTAATATTAGCAAATCATATACAAAAGCACACTAAGAAGACTGTAGATCATGACTGAATTGGTTTTATTCCAGTGTGTAAGGATGGTTCTACATATTCAAGTAAATAAATATAATACTCCATATAAGTAGAATTAAAAACAAAGTCACATGATCATATCAATAGAGTCAGAGTAAGTCTTTATAAAATATAGTGGGAATTCATGATTTAATTCTCAAAAAACTAGGCTTAATAGAAACTTACCCTAACATAAAACAGGCTATGTAGGGCAAACTAAAATCCAATATCATATGAAGCATGGAAAAGTTAAAATCATTTCCTCCAAATTAGGGATAATAAAAAGATTTCTACTGTCTCCACTCCTATTTGATAGAAAACATAAAATTTTAGCTATAGCAACTAGGCAAGAGAAGAAAATAAAGGAGATATCAATAGGGAAGATGTCAAATTATAACTGCAGATTATATAATCCTCTGCATAGAAGAACCAGTATGTTCCAACAGAAGATCTCTATAAGTGATATATAAATTCAATCACGGAACAGGAGAGAAGATCAACATGAAAAAAATCAATAGCTTTTGTAGATATCAATAGTGAATACACTTGAAAAATTAACAGAAAAACAGTCCCATTCAAAATAACCTCCAAATTTCTCTAAGAATAAATCCGGTCAAAGAGGAGAACAAGCTGTATAATCAAATTTATAGAACACCAAATGCAGAAGACTCTAAAAGATGGAATGAACTTTAATGTTCTTGAATAGGCAGGGTTATTATTGGTAAAATGGCTGTATTATCAAAAGCAATATGCAGAATAATTGTGACCCCATCAAGATACTATTATCATTCTTCAAAGACCTAGAAAAATAGTACTGAAGTTCACATGGAAGAATAAAAGACCTAGAATACCTAAACCCATAAATGGTGTAATGCTGGAGGCATCATGATGACTTATGTCATTGTATACTATAGAGCTCTAGTAAAAACCCATCTTGGTATTGGCACCAAAACAAGCACAAAGATCAATGCAGTAGAATAGAAGGCACAGACAGAAATGCACTGGCTTACATTCATTTAATCTTGGGTGACAATGCCAAAAACATATACTGGAGAAAAGGTAGCCTTTTACCACTGGTGCCAGAAAAACTGGGTGTCCATATGTAGAAGAGTTAAACTTTAGCCCTATTTCTGATTCTGCATGCAAAAGTAAACTCAAAGTGAATCAAAGATATAAGAATTATATCAGAAGAACTACAGCTGCTAGAAAAATTATGGAATATGTTGCCGCCTGCAGCGACGACACTGCAGGAAAGAATTGGAGGTGGACTGGGAATGACCAACTTCTTTATTTTACTTTTGAGGAATGCTTCCATGCATGCTTCTCTTTGCAGGTCTTGTGGGATGAAGTGCAGGATGAAGTGCCGGTCTCTCGTTGGCACCCCCAGAAGCCCGGTGTTTCCACCTCTTCCTCCTCGACACCTCACTCATGAGGTCCTTGGCCTGCAGTGCAAGTGCAGCCGCTGGCTGCTCAGGGGCACTAGGCATGTTCTCCACCACAGGCCACAGCGTCATGCTCCCCGGGCAGCACCATTGCGGGGGGGTGGCGTGTGGGGGAGGGGTGGGGAAGGACCAGCAGCCACCACCACTGCTGGCTGGAAAAGTCCCTGCTGCGCTGCAACCTGCTGGCCCACAAGGCTATTGTCCTGATGCACAGCCTCAAGCAGGAGGTTGCTGTGGCAGCCACGCACGTCGGGGAGGATGCGCCGCGCGTGCGCACGACTTCCTACAGGAATCCACACTCCAAGATTGCACAGGCACCAGATTTCTTAGAAAGGTTGATAAGGTCAAGAAATAAAACCCACAATCAGTAATGGAACAACTACAAATTATAAAGTCTCTGCATGGCATTAAAGTAAAATGAAGCAATAAAGAACAGTGAAGACCCTGTTAAAAACAGCATAGAGAATTGGAGAAAAATTTTCCAGCTACTCTCAAAATATCTAGAAGATATTTTGAACTAAAAGTAATTAACAGAATCCCCTCAGAAATAACCCAATTTATAAATGAGACAATAAAGTAAATAGACTTTTCTAAATTTTTTAATTAAAAAAGCAATACAAATGGTTCGCAATTACAAAAAAAATTTACCTTCTTTGGAACTCAAGGAATTTCAAATCAAAATTCCACTGATTCTTTATTTCCAATTACAATGTCAAACATCATTAATATAAGTAATAATTAATCAGTGCTGACAAAGATGCAGAAAAAGGACATTACACACTGTTGGTTGAATTGTCAATTAGTACAAACTATGCAATTGATTCTCAAAATTATGAAGTTAACATATGACCCATCAACATCCCTTCTGGTATTTATCCAAATATCTAATGTCAGCACACTATTGCAATACATGCATAATATTTTTTAGCACAGAAATTTACATTAACCAAGTTATGATATCATACAAATGTGTTTATCAACAGGTTAACAGACAAGGAAAGGTGATATGTATAAACAAATTTTGCACAGTCATGAATAATAAAATTATGGCATTTGAAGGAAAATGATGGAACTGGAGAATATCATATTAAGTGAATAAGCCAGATTCAGAAAGACAACAATCAAATATGTGCTCCCATAGATGGAAGACTGAGATTTTAAAAAAGAAAAAAATTGAAAGATTTCACACAAACAGAAGGGAGAAATGTAGAGTAGCAAAAGTGGGTGGGGGAAAGAGGAGGAGAAATAAATGGAAAGTACTGGGAATTCAAATTGACCAAGTTATTTTATGGGCATATAATTAATATAACATAATGAATCATACATGAATAATTATTATGTGCCAATTACACATTTTAAAGTATAATGGATACCAAGGCGCTAAAGACTATGGAGATATTGATTCCACCTTTATCTTATTGGCCAGAACATAATCATGGCTATTCCTAATTGCAAAGGTGGGAAATGTTGGTTTTAAAGTCATACAAAAAACAGAAACTAATTTTATGCACAGCAACTGATAATGCATTATCATATTTATGCCTCCAAAAATAACTGCTTCATTTATTCACTTACAGATATGTCTTTGAAGTGTGAGTGCTGGGAGAGGCATGGAGCTGCTGCTGGGTGTCTACAAGTGAAACAAAAACAGGGCAGTTCTCTCTGGCTTAGGGATCACTCACTGTTCACAGGCACCTACTATCTATGACTTCATTTAATTCCCACGTGGGCCTTGGAATGTAATTGGCATCAGCCCTATCTTATAGATGAGTAAACAGAGGATCTGCGAGGTTAAAAATCTATTCCATAAATATATAAAAAGCCAGAATTCAAAATGCATCCTGATCTATTCCATACCTTGGTTCTTTAAAATTTGTTCTGCACTAGTCAATACATGTGAGAATATTCCTGAAAGTCTTTATATATCTAATATCTGATACCTAATCCCTAGAGTTTATTACTTAACTGTTGGAACCCCAGAACTAATATCAGTGTTTTAGTGTTTAATACTTACAAGTGGAGATGGAGTCATTTTTGTGTGTGTGTTAAAAGACAGGGAAACATCAACAAAGAAATTGAACTCACCTTTCCAAAGTCATATGACAAGTCCACAATAGAACAATGGTGTGTACCTACACCTCACTATATCTCCAAAGAGCTCTTTGAGTTTCCACAAAAAAAAAAAAAAAACACTAACCAAAGTTGGGAGTACACTGGACAACACTCTCCAATGGCTTACCTGAGAAAATTTCCATGGAGTGAGAGGGACAGGATTCCAGGAGGTACCTTGGTGATCAGTGGGTCATGCCATGTCTGGGAGTATGATAGAGCCCAGGTGCCCAAAGGCAGAGGTGTGACTGGACCTGGGTGGAGGCTGCATGTAGAGATGAACTTTCTACAGCACATGAAACCCTGGTCTTCCTGCTTCCCAGATGAGTCTTGCCTAATTGTGCATATGCTGGAATGCCTGTTCAAGTATTTATGGTCTTCTCCTATTTTATTTTATTTTATTTTATTTTATTTTCCCAGTTAGTGATTTTATTTTATTTTTTCCTTTTTTTTATTGTAAACAAATGGGATACATGTTGTTTCTCTGTCTGTACATGGCGTAAAGGCATACCATTTGTGTAATCATAAATTTACATAGGGTAATGTTGTTTGATTCATTCTGCCATTTTTTCCCTTCCCCCCCTCCCCTCCCACCCTTCACCTCCATCTATACAGTCCTTCCTTCCTCCATTCCTGCCCCCCTCCCTAAACCCAACTCCAACCCCAACACTAACCCTTCCCACCCCCCATTATGTGTCATCATCCACTTATTAGCGATATCATTCTTCCTTTGTTTTTTTGAGATTGGCTTATCTCACTTAGCATGATATTCTCCAGTTTCATCCATTTGCCTGCAAATGCCATAATTTGATCATTCTTTATGGCTGAGTAATATTCCATTGTATATATATACCACATTTTCTTTATCCATTCATCAATTGAAGGACATCTAGGTTGGTTCCACAATCTGGCTATTGTGAACTGAGCAGCTATGAACATTGATGTGGCTGTATCTCTTTAATATGCTGATTTTAAGTCCTTTGGGTATAGGCCAAAAAGTGGGATAGCTGGGTCAAATGGTGTTTCCATTCCAAGTTTTCTAAGGAATCTCCACACTGCTTTCCAGAGTGGCTGCACTAATTTGCAGCCCCACCAGCAATGTAAGAGTGTACCTTTCTCCCCACATCCTCGCCAACACCTGTTGTTGCTTGTATTCTTGATAATTGCCATTCTAATTGGGGTGAGATTGATTCTTAGGGTGGTTTTGATTTGCATTTCTCTTATTACTAGAGATGTTGAACATTTTTCCATATGTTTGTTGATTGCTTGTATATCTTCTTCTGTGAAGTGTCTATTCATTTCCTTAGCCCATTTGTCAGTTGGATTATTTACATTCTTGGTGTAGAGTTTTTTGAGTTCTTTATAGATTCTGGAGATTAGCGCTCTACCTGAAGTATGGCCATACTACCAAAAGTGCTATACAGATTCAATGCAATTCCAATTAAAATCTCAATGATGTACCTTACAGAAATAGAGCAAGCAATTATGAAATTCATATGGAAGAATAAAAAACGCAGAATAGCTAAAGCAATCCTTGGCAGAAAGAGTGAAGCAGGGGGTATCGCAATACCAGATCTTCAACTCTACTACAAAGCAATAGTAACAATAACGGCATGGTATTGGTACCAAAATAGAAAGGTGGATCAATGGTACAGAATAGAGGACACGGACACAAACCCAAATAAATACAATTTTCTCATACTAGACAAAGGGGCCAAAAATATGCAATGGAGAAAAGATAGCCTCTTCAACAAATGGTGCTGGGAGAATTGGAAATCCATATGCAACAGAATGAAACTAAACCCATATCTCTCACCATGCATGAAACTAAACTCAAAATGGATTAAGGATCTCGGAATCAGACCAGAGACCTTGCATCTTATAGAAGAAAAAGTAGGTCCAGAGCTTCAACATGTCGGCTTAGGACCAGACTTCCTCAACAGGACTCCCATAGCACAAGAAATAAAAGCAAGAATTAATAACTGGGATAGATTCAAACTAAAAAGTTTTCTCTCAGCAAAGGAAACTATCAGCAATGCAAAGAAAGAGCCTACAGAGTGGGAGAAAATATTTGTCTTCTCCTATTTTATATCTCCCTCTCACATGACCTTGGAAGTCTCATGTTTTGGCATTTGTTGTTAAATTTCTTTTGCACTACCCCAGATCCAAATGTGAATTTATCCAGTACAGGTTACAGTATTCAATATATTTATTTAAATTTAACTCAATTTTCCAATTATCTTTAGAAATAACTCATTTTTTCATTTGTTAACATACCTGCTTCAATTCTTCACTTATCAATAATGGTTGTGATAAATAAGTAACTTCCAATTTCATCACCTGGAACATCAATGGATCTGCTTGAACTGATTATACCTTGGTTGATAGGCCTCCACTTTTTCTTTAATACTTTTTATAACTTCATATATAGCAAACAAAAAACTTGACCTAATTTTATATGGTTTCTTTCAGAGAAAGTGCAGGCTTCCAGTCTACCTCCATTAGTGTGGATGAGGCCTAATCTTGCAGATACCTTTGAGTGGACTCAGACCTTGGTCTCTGCTTCAGCTCTTTGTTCAATCTGCCTGTGATCTCTTCAACCAGTTTCCTTGAGCTCTGCCTCTATTTTTCATTTTATTTCTGATTGAATTTAATGTTTTATTCTGAGCTTCAAACTAAACACTGCCAATTTGAAACTGATGACTTATTGACCCAAGAATACCCAAAATTGGTGCTGCATGTGAGAACAAACTAGGGAAGAGGGACTCATCAAATACTGTAAGAGAACCATGAGAGGCTGGAGACTATTGGGGTACAAGGAATCCATCAGCCCAAGTAGAGGCATTGTAATTGTGGAATGTTTGGACTAATTGGATCTTAAGGTTAGAATGAAACTAACTGGAGTTGTCAAAATGATAGAGACATTATTCCAATCAAGATCTTTTTTCAGATGTATTCAGGGAACTCAGAGAAAATTTTGGAGCCCAACTTCCCCTAGACAGCTTTTATCCAACAGGGAATAAAGGAAAATTAAGAGACAGGGGACATATTCAACTAGGGAAGCCACAGTTCTCTGTTCACCTAGTGGTATCTTGTTACTGTTCTACAGACATTAAAATTACAGACCTGAAGAGATAGAACTTAAACACATCTTTTCCTTAAAACTTACAGTTGTTTGAGCTCTCCTTATCTGCATAGATCCCTTCCCTGCCTCAGATTTCTGAGTGTCTGCATGTCCTCAGATGCATAATTACTGTGTCTTTGGTTCAAGGAAGGCTGTGAAAGGAGAAAATTTGAGCCTACTAGTATGGCTTCTGGTATGTGAATAGGATATGTTAGATTCAACAGTACTACTAGCTCAGAGGACCGTGTATTGTATGGCAAAATGAAGATATTTTCTTCTAAGAATATTTGCTTCTTTAATTTAGATCAACTTACAGTGAATATTTTTTTCATAGGGAATATCAAGTAATTTTATCTTTACATTTATTTTTATTTCATGAGTTCTAGTGACACAAATTACATACAATATGTCATCTAGAGAGAGTAAACATTATATATTTGTATACATAGCATCTGTGAAACCATGTTTTACATTAGAATATTTATTAATTATAATTTTTCTACTGTCATCTTAATTCAAACAGAACTTTTATTGATGTTAGGAACTCCTATAATTAGAATAACTAAATTTTTAAATCTTTAGAAGGAAATGAGATTTTATGTTCCAAACCTCATTTCACAAATCGGCATCTCACTTTGCTATAAACTACTTATATGTATTTTTTCGTGTAGTCTTTGAATCCAATTTAATTTCATGAATTAAAAATTTCTTACTCTGTACTCAGGAAATGGCAAATGAGAGAACCATGATGCTAAGGTTTTGAAATACATTAAATATTTTAAAACATCAAATGAATATCTTGATAATTCTCCATTTTTGTTTCCAAAACATCCTGGAATAAAATTCATAATATTTTGGATGAAGAATATTTATGTTCATTAGTCCCTTAAGTTTTAGTCACTAAAAACATACCATTTTAAATTTCTGACGCATTGAAAATGTCTGAATAAATTTTTTTTTTGAGGAACTTTTAGGTCATATCCTGCCTAACTACTGCTACCTAACTTTCAGATTTTTTTCCAAAACTTGATCTTTTATGTCTTTTCCATCATTTAGTAAATGTCAGTCTATATCATTTTCTTGTCACTAAGACATGAAGAAGAACAAAATGATACAGAAAAAGCCAAACCTGTTGAAAAGAATATTGTGATTTGAATCTTCCATCACTAATTCAATCAGAGAGATGGAATCTCCTGCAGGACTGCTTGGGTTTCCCAGAAATGACAGCTTGTGGGTCTGTAAAGAAGCACCTCTGGGGCTTCTTATGTCTTTACAGAATTATTTCTCTTCTAGTGACTTTTCTCAGACATTTACAATAGTGATAATATAAATATCATACCTCTTAGTGTAACTCGTGAGCTGTACTTTGTATCTAAACACTTACAAAAGCAACCAATTATTATAACCTCTATTTCTCACAAATAGGTGCCATTCATTTTCCAGAAACTTGTTCAGGGTTTTGCTGGAGTTCATGCATTTTAAAACAGATTTGTTCACAGGAGTAACATGGGCTTGGTAATGATTTTGTTTTCCCTGAGGTGCCTTTCATTTCTCCTCATGTTTTCCATACATTTTCAGCACAAGTAATTTACTAAGGTAGAATGTTCTGCCTACATGGACCTCAGTCCCAATCCCACTTGCTTGAAGCAGGAGCAATCTCACTTGCCTTATCTCCAATGTCTGTTTTTACCTTAATGAAAAGAAGGATGAGATGATTGGCATCAGTAGTGAAGGTGAACTGTGTGATAAACACAACCTAAAGTGTATGCATCTACACATTTATAGCTAAGTGGTGAGTAAATAAGAGGTTTTGTGTATCACCTCATCCCAAAAGAGATGCAGGATGATGTTCATGCTGCAGAAGAGAAAACAGATGTGTGCTATTTTCACAACTTCACCCAGAGTTCTGCCCATCCACAAGGTCTTATGACCCTGATACTTGCAACTGAGCCTGCAGAGGAGTATCCTCCTGGAATTCTACTTCTGTCCAGTTGTCTAGCTCAACTCCACTGCCTGAGCAGTTGTCACTAGTACGGGGAATCCTGTGTGATCATGTATGAATCATACAGTAACCCATGGTTTTGGTGATTGTAGGATGGCATACTGCCATCATGAGTCCCTCCTTGATTCAGATATTAAAGGAGTATACTCCAGTCTTTGCTATGAGCTATAACAAATAAAAATTCTGAAATTTTTGGATGTTTCTTTTTTTCACATGTGATGTTTTATTTATCTACTCACTTAAACTTTCCTTCCTCTTACCAGATGTGGATTAATCAAATGTTACCTATTTCAGAATTTCATGTTATATTCAATGTGATTTCTAATCCTTACACACAGAATGTTAAGTCTGGGGGAAGCTGCATTTCTCCAGTGCATAAGTTATCATATCAGTGCCTGGTACAAGAGAGCATCCAGGTATGAAGTTGTCAGCATCACCCCCAAGACCCTTATTTAGAGAGTGTTTCTAAGATAACCTGACTGATGGCAGAGAATTTTTGTTCTTTCCCCTGATCTCTTAGAGTGTACTATGTCAATCTTCAGTGTGATGGATCACACCTGGGAAGGGATATAACACAGGATTAGCTCATATATTTGAATGCTTTCAATTGCCCAGATGCATTCTATCAATGGAATGTCATCATGGACATTATTAGATAACTTTATTTACAATATAAATATAATATACTTACATTATTTTAGTCATATATATATATACTAGTGTGTATGTATATATATATTATATATATATTATATATATATATATATGATACTGTGACAAATGTACTGATATGATTGTGTTTTAAATCTGGAGAGAGCAGAATGACTAGAAATATATTTTTCTGGTTTAACTGCTGACACTACTTGGAAAAAGAATAGCTGTGCTTAGGATTGCCTCAAATTGTGTCCCTTTCTTTTGTGCTTACTTCAGGAAAGAACATAATTTTTTTCTGTTACTTGTACAGAAATTCACTTTCAGAAAATAATTTTCCACTGGGTTTAAGCAATGAACAAACAAATCCATGAATTCCTGAATAGTTTTGCAAATACATGGTACATCACACATTTGCTTTTTATATATTTTATTTTATTTATTTATTTATTTATTTATTTATTTATTTATTTATTGCAGTGCTGGGGATCGAACCCAGGACCTTGTGCTTGCAAGGCAAGCACTCTACCAACTGAGCGTCTCCCCAGCCCACACATCTGCTTTGTATTAATCCTCTTGGTAGGACTACAGATTTCTTGGTCACACTGAATTTAATGTCATCCAATGGACTTGAAGTATAGATTAAAATATTTTATTCAATGAGTGTAAGAATGCTTCATTTTTATAAGGCAGAAATGTTGAAAACAAATTAGAGATATTGTATGTCACAGAAATAATGTGATAGAATGCAACTTTTTGTTTTGTTTCATATTACAAATTTTTCTGAGAGAGGGCAATTTATAACCTTCTTTATTTATTTATTGGTACCAGGGGTTGAACCCATGGTTAGGGTTAACCATGAGCCACATACCCAAGTTTTTCTCTTTTTCTGAGGCAGTGTCTTGCTAAGTTGACTAGACCATTGCTAATTTCTTGAGACTAGTTTTGAACTTGCAATCCTACTGTCTCAGTATCCAATGCCTGGGTTAAAATGATTTCTACAAGTCAAATATTACATGCTAATATTTATCCATTTAAAATTACACTTTAAGAAATGCCTATAATTATTTGACTTATGTGAAATAAATTTATAACAAATTGCAAGTGGCATTTATATTTTCACTGATGTCATAAAAAAAGAGATCTAAGTACTAGTGATCTAATGTGATCCATAAAACTTGGACATATATATATATATATATATATATATATACATATATGTATATATATATATATATATTTGATTTATATATTTCTAAACTTTTTCTTGGATTTATCCTGGCAGACAAACCCAAAACACAGAATGAGTGAATGGAGCAAATTGTGTCATTATACTGGATCATTTTTGTGGAAAGATTATCTTTTCCTAATAATGGTAAAAATTTTTATTTTCCACAAATATTACATGTTTGCATTCATACACTGAAGCTGATAAAGCTGATCACACAGAAGTCAAGAAGAGAACAGCTTACTAGATCTTTAAAAATGTAATTAGGTAGATTGTGGGTAAGATATGCCAAAAAAGTTAAGATGATAAATTAACTCAAATTTATAGCACAATAGGGTCATTCAGCTATTATATTTACTTATACATTTCAAATAATCAGAGAAGAGTTTCCTGCTATTTAGCAAGAAAAGATAACAATTGAAAAGATTAAAATTTCCCTGATTTGATCACAACACACTTCATACACATGTTGAATAACAATGCAACATCCCAAATACAAGTACAAATTGCAGGGAATTCAGTCACATCCAGTGTGGATGAAGGAAGGATTAATAGAGTATTATGCTGGCTATAAGTCTATTAATTACCCATAAACATCTAATCAATAAAAACTCAAGTGCCAATACACTTTTCTAATATGAAGGGGCATGATGGATCAGGCCATACCAGATCTGGCTTCTAAAACATGGAGTAGCCCACCTCTCCTTTATTTACAGTCATACAGGTAAAGGGGCCAAGAACACAAGGGACTGGCTTCTTCTGTGAGAAAAAGGATGGAGTGGAGTTAGGAAAACCAATTGTTTTGGGAACTAGCATATCAATCAGAAGGTAGGACATTCCAACACAGAGGCACTTACTCCTTAGGATACCTACAACAATCTACCATGACTTCCAGTTCCTGCAAGTCAGACCTCTGTATCCCATTGCTCAACCAATTCTTATTCTGCTAGGTATGGATGACTCTTTACACAAATAATAGATTTCAATTAAAGATAAAAATAACCAAAAATCAACACTTCAATATTTTAACTAATTATCTACATCTCCTCAGATTTTTTTGTCTCATGTTTATAAATATTTCACTTTTCTGGTTTCTGTTAATATCTTGACTTATAGATCTACATGTTCTAAAGAGTGATAAATTGACAGTCTCCTATGGATGATTTTCTGACTGTTGTTTATCAATATATGGTTGGAAATTATTGAAAATACATACCTACATTTTAAGACACTTGAATTAAGACACAAATGTGCCTTGTATAGAAAACTTTCCATTGGTAGATCAATGACAAATTTTCTGTATCAAGTTTATGCCTGGACCTCTGAACTGAAAAATTGTTTAATTCAAGCAGGTGATAATTGGACTTCATTTGGAGAATCATCTTTCAGACTTGGGTCAAATTTTTGTTTTTAACTCAGGTTTTAGTTTAACTGTGACTTTATTTACTACCCTACTTCTAGATGACTGAGTAGAAAACAGAGAATATGTTCCTACTAATATTTGAGTAGTGGACTTGGTTTACTTAGTATAGTTATTCTGGTGATGATAAAAACTTTTGTATAACTTGGATAGCTACAACGTGTATTCAAAAATTTCCTAAAATACCAGCAATGATCTGTCAACAGAGAGTGAGAAAATATTCTAAAATTGGAAAAATTTATTGAGAGAGTAACAGAGGTAGTCATTATTATAAGAACTAAATTAAGTCTTCCAAGTCAAAGGTATGAGGAATGGCATAATAAAAATAATGATCAATATATGTAGAGGCCATTACATGTCATAAACACTTTGACATTTACTACTTTATCTTCTTGCACACATAATAAATATACAATTAAGTAAAGATGACTGACCATATTTTACAGATTAGTTGATCAGTGTATGGCACCATAAACTGCTCAAGGTCACACTTGGACTCAATTGAAGATTAGAGATGCAAATTCAAACAATGTGATATAGAGTAAATAACTCTCAAAGTTGGATCAGTTAATTTATGAAAGGTATTAGTGCTTCTAATAAATGAGTATACAGATAGCAACCAAATAATATATCCACATATATTATTACTCCACTGAGATTCAATTCTTAAGAGAACTGGAATTCTCTAGTATTATGCAATCTTCCTATTTGAAGTCACCAAAAATTGTAGAGATTTAATATGTATATAGGACTTATATAAGAAGAAAAAGAAGAAAACCAAGTAAGATACTACCTCAGAAAACTTAAAGATTAGAGTACCACCAAGAACCACATTCAATAATAAATAGTAGTTCTGAATGGGTTGGAAAACTGATATACAGTGGGAACTCCAAAATTGTTACATAATCCAGATATTATTGAGTAAAAATAGGAAAATGACAACTGGAAGATGTGAGAGAGATGTGAGTGCTGAGGTGGGAAAGGGGTGTATTGAGGTGAATTCATACATTGTCCTGATGGTAATTGTACAGACTGAGATTCATGAAGATAATACTATTTGAAATAAAAACTTTTTCTTTGTTTACTCCTAAGACATATATTCCATGATTCCTTAACCAAGAGATGAAAAATACCAACCATGTGATTTTGTTAGTCTAGGAAATGCATTTCTCTCTAAAGTTGGCATTGGACTCTCAGTCAACACTATCCTTCTCTTTCACATCTTCACATTCCTTCTGCAGTGCAGGCTCAAGCCCACCAAACTCCTCATTGGCCTCTTGACCCTCATCCACACAGGGATGATGGCAATTTGGGTATACATAGCTACACATGCTTTTGTGTCTCAGGATTTTGGGGATGAAATGAAATACAAATCAATAATCTACTTGCACTGGTTTTCAAGGGGATTCTCCCTTTGTGCCACCTGCATTCTAACTTTCCTCCAGGTCATCATTCTCAGTCCCAGATCCTCCTACTTGACAAAGTTCAAGCACAAATTCCCACATTATAGCCTGGGTTCCCTTGTTTTCCTGTGGTCTTGTACATATCCTTGAGTGATAGCTTATTATTATCTTCTACTGTTTTCCCCAAAGTGTTCTCACATGGTCTGGTATTTATTGCTTAATCCTGTACAACTGTATAAAATAGTTACTTCCTCAGGCATTTTTTTTCTGTATTAGGTGTATTCTGGGATGTCTTTCTTATAGGTCTCATGACCCTCTAAAATGGGTACATGGTGATCCTCTTGTGTAGGCATAAGCGGCATTTCAAGCACATTCACAGCACCAGTCTTTCTCTGCAAGCATATCCCATGTACAGAGGACCACCTCAATCATCCTGCTGCGCACAAGTTTCTTTATGCTCATGTACAGTTTGGACACCATCTTCTCCTTCTGATAAACTATATGGAAACATGATCCTGTTTGTTTTTCTCTCCAAATGATGACAGCTAATGACTATGCCACAAGCAATACTTCACTGCTAATCTGTACTGAAAGTTGAATTATTAACTTCTTCAAATATTTTTTGGTGAGAATAGTACAAATTTAACTCCTGATAAAACTACAAATATAACTTCTTATAACTTCTTATATCTATATAAGTTCTCCTAATGTGTCAATTCACTGGCTTCTGAACAATAAATCATGGGATACAGTATATGCTGTCTGAATTAAGTGAATATAAAGATATGCATGCTTTATTAAATCTGTTACTTTGAAACATGTGAATAACAAATATATCATAAAAATGTCAATCATTTACCTTCATGAAATAACACAAGTATCCAACATATCGGTTTGGAGTGAGAACATGACACTTATGATTCAGGTGTTACTTTCATGACCTAGGTTAGCCACTAAAAACACATTGAGAGTGTACAGCATGTTTTAATAAGTGCTCAAATGAGCTGTACATGTCAATATTTATAGCCATAAATTATTAACTAATCCATCAATTGTCCTTTCACTGACCTGCTAAAAATAATTGAATGTATGGACACAGTTGTCATATGCTCATAGTAGCATTATTCATTATAACCACTGGTGAAAACAAGTCAATGTTCAAAAGCATATAAATATGTAAACAAAACATGGCCTGGACATGCCATGGAATATTATTCAACCTGGAACAAAAATAAATAAATTCCTGAAGCAGTAATTTGTGAACTTGAATACATTACTGCAAGTGACATATCACTTACAAATTATCCAATGCTGTAAGGCACTAATTTTGAAGGTGGATATGAAAATTAAAATTCATAAACACAGAAAATAGAATTAGAGCTACCAGAAGCTGAGGAAGAAGTTAGTGGAGAGTTCTTATTTGATAGCCACAGAGGGATAATTTAAGAAGAAGAAAAGGTGCTAGAGATGGATGGTAAATATTTTCACAATAGTATGAATGTGCTTACTGCCTCTGACCTGCATACTTAGAAAGCATCAAACTGTTGAACCAGAAGGATGAAACCAGATCTGGCCTCTAACATAATGTGTTGCACCCCATGTATATATAATATGTCAAAATACATGCTGCTGTTATGTGTATCTAAAAAAATCAATAAAACTATGCTGTTGAAATAAAAATAATCAACATATTTAATTTTCTGTGATGTGCACATTGCCATAAAAAATTGACCAATAACCTTCTTTATGTTAAGGGAAATATGCCTAGTACACAGGGAAAAACACCACATGTTCTTATTTATTTGTAGGAAGCACTAAGGAAATCTATTAGAAAAGAATTTAGTGTTGATCCCCAGAGAAGGGGAAGAAGAGAGAGAGGACAGATGGTAGGGGGCACCAAGAACCAAGAGGAGAAAACACTTCTGATATAAAATGTGTTTCAAAATGAAATTTCTGATACATAAAAACATTTAATAGTTGAAGAGATGAAAATACTTATTATGGTCTGATTACTACAAATTATACACATGTTCTGAATCACCATAATGTACCTGATAAAGCATATATCTTTGAAAAGAGTTTCCAGTAAGCTTTTAAACAGCTTTGAACAAATTCTGTATAATAAAATGATTTTTACATATCATGATTCCAAAAATGCCAAAATATTGTTTTTAAAAATTTCTAGCAGTTTTAAGACATTTTAGTGAGTTGGATCTAAATCTTTTTATGGCCAGCTTTTGAACCCTATTGTGATTAACCACTGAGTCACTGAACCACATCCCCAGCCCTTTACTATATTTTGTTTGAGACAGGTTCTCAATATTTTGCTAAGACCCTTGCTAAATTACTCAAGACTGGCCTTAAATTTGCAAACTCAATGGTCCCAGTGGTTGGGGTTACATGTGTGTGCCACCTTGCAATTGACCCAAAGAAGGACATGTTCTTGTTATGGAGTAGTTTGTTCTGCTCAGTCTTTCAATGATACTTTTTTTTAGGTACCAACAGTTTCTTAGTTTTCTGGGTAATATATTTTACATTAGATCAAAACATCAAATTCAGATTATAGAGGAATACATGGAAAATTACTGGTCTTGAAACTTATGCATAAAAATTTTGTATTTGTAGTATTGTTTTAATAAGGAAAGGGAAAAATATTAGAGGTTATTTTCTAAATAGATTTAGTATTTTTGTCACTGAATATTTCAAATGATGCACTATGAAAAATGTGAAAACTCTACTGCCTTATAATATCATTGCTCCTCACTGGTAATTTTGCCTTTAAAATTATGACCTAAGAAACATGGAAAACTTATATGTGTAATTTAATAGAGAAAACTCTACTTGAAGAGTAATTCTTATTTTTGAAAATATTAATATCTGGTAGCTAATATTTTAACTAACATTGCTTAAAAAAATCTTCATTTAAAAGTGTAAAATATGCAGTCACCAGGAAAGAAGTATTATAATCTCAAATTGCTAGAAACACCTAAAATTTTATATTTTCATACCAATTACAGTGATACATAATCTGTGCAGAAAGAGAAAAAACTGACCTCAAACACATTTCCTCCCATATTTTCACTCAACAATACACTTCTGACCCCAGGAATGTGGAGTTTGTTATTTGTTGTTGTTGTTGTTGTTTCAGTTAATCTCACCTACCATGCAAACAATGCTGCAGCTGTGGATTCTAGCTGGGTGTCCTTTAATTCAGTTCAGTTCTGAAACACAATTCAGTTTTTAGTCCACAGAATGAGAGCTCAATCTTGAAGATCACACCTGCCACACTTTAGATGCCAATCACAACCCAGGTTGTTTTGTCTGTGTTTCTGACCCACTAGCTATAATTCAGGATTTGCATAGACCCCCTATGAGGTTTGATTATCTTGCTTGAGCAACTCACAGAATGGAGAAAAACACATTTCCCAGTTTATTATTAAGAATATTAAAAAGGAGACAGATGTAGAAATATGTAGGACAAGCATGGGGGAAGAGGCCTGGAGATTCCATGTCCTCTCCAGGTGCCACACTCCAGGAATCTCCATCTGTTGAGCTATCTAGAAAGTTTCTGAAACCAGCATTTTGGAGTCATTTATAGAGACTTCATCAAAGTATGGATGACCATTCAGAAATGTAACTGGAAAAGCATATGATCTAGTCCTACTAGACTGGGTAGAAAAACACTGCAAGACCTGTTGAGGTTTCTCTTGGCATCTCTGTATAGCAGTCCTTTCTCCAACGTACAGGGCAGGACTCTGACTGACTTGAGAGTCATATGACCTACTACTGTACCAGAGATGTTAATGAATTTCTTTATGGTCAGATCCAAGACAGAGGAACATCAGAGACTCTATGACGGGCCTTAGGAAAGAGAAATTCTAGTTTTTGAGCCATAAATTATGAATATGGATATATGCATAAAGATATAGAGAGATAGATAGATATCTCACACGTGCAACTTACTGATTATAATATATACTGTTAGTTATATATATCTCTGTGTGTGTGTGTGTGTGTTTGTATATATGAATATGTTACTGAAAACACAATCAGGCATAGTGGTGCATGCCCATAGTCTCACCTACTTTGGAGGCTGAGACAAGATGATCACAAGTTCAAGGAGAGTCTCAGCAACTTAGTGAAACTGTTTCAAAATAAAAGAAGACTGGAGATGTAGTAGAGTGTACGAGTGCTTTTGTATCATGTGTAAGGCCTCAATCCCCAGCACTGCAAAAAAATGTCATGCAAATGCACAAAAATTTAATTGCAAATGCATATTAATCATTATTTTGCCCAGTTAAATATTTCTTGCTTTAAAACAAAGAAGGCATTTTTAACATGGGCCTCAAGAACTACTATAAACCACATACTGGTGAAAAATTAGGGTTAGGGTTAAGGTTAGGGTTAGGGTTAGGGTAAATTTCATGAGATCAAATTAACTTCTCTACTTCATGGCTATTTGTGAACCTCATGTGTGCTATTCTGCCATATACCCTTATTTTTTTATACACTCACTGGAGCCAGGCATTATATCTTACCATTGATGGAAGTGTTGGGGGTCTCCTGAGCACTGTTGCCCTTCAGATCTTGAGCAGCAATTATGAGTCACATCCTCAGAAACTGTCTCCTTCAGATACCTGATATGAGCCATATGAGGAGCTTGCAGAAAAGAAAAATAATACAGAAATCACTGTGTCTTAAAAGAGTAACTATATGCCTGGCACCATACTAGGCACTGGCCATTGACCAATAACACTGATACTCTTGGGTATTGATCATAGCAACCAGAGGTATAATGGACTTCTCACCACACTTTTTCCTTATACTTTTCTCCTCTATTCCCTAAGTGCAAATTTGAAAAGGAGTAAGTGGTCTGAATTCACATAAGCATTTGTGATCCCACAATATCCACAGGGCTATGTAATTTTACATGGGTGGGTCTGTGGGAAAGCATTTCTACCCGCATTTTACAGAGGAGAGCTTCATTCACAGAAGAACATTCCATGTTTTATTCTCATTCATCCAGATTTAACATGGAAATTACGTCCAGGACACACTGGAGCAGGTCATCACACTGCCTGATAGAGAAGGATTCCACATCTCTCTCCCTTTCCAGTCAGTGGGCACTAAGTCCCAGTGCAGAATCAGGCAACTTGGTCTGGGGTCCCTTTATCTCCCAATAACCCAAGTGTTTCAGTCCCCACAGCAGGGTACACACACCCTCAGTGAGTCCAAACACCTGGAGATGGGGCCATGCTTTTCTCACCAAATCACCTAAATATCTTAAAACATCCTCCTGGTCACCATGATCAACATGATGACATCAGGTTACTGTGGTAACCCCAATGAGCAAGTTTCTCCACACTGGAAATACTTACAAAAAATCTTCCCCTCCCCTTCCTCTGATTTAATAAATGCCTTTCTTATGCAGGCCACCATCTAAGATGAGTGCCAATTAGAAGAAATAGTCTGATACACTAGCAGTGAGCCAAATTCTAGTCCAGTTGTGGAAACAGAGCATGTATCTCTTATCAGGAAATTGTTTGCTTTAAAAATGACCCTAGGGAAGTGGTATCTTTATAGAGAGACAATGGAAGGTATCTTAGGACTCTTGCATATGACCTAGCCATCTGAGATCAAACACACAAAATTCACACACCATGCTATGTACTTTGCCATCCTTGGCAGAAAATTAAGAGACTGCCTCTATCAAATACCTTGACTAAATGACCTAGAAATTTTTTTTTTAATTTTAAAAATATCGTTTAAGGAATCTCAGAATTATTTCAAAAAAGCAGGACTGGAATATTATTTAGTAAGCTGAAATCTATGCAGGCATTCAAATCATATATTGGATTATCCTGGAGAGTGCTTACCTGCATTCCTGATACATTCTGCTACATGGAATGGATCCATGACAAAACACATCTAGTCTCTATACACTCATTCCTTCTCCATCATGGAAATCACTCATCTAATAAAAGAGTTGGGAAGATAAAACAGGAATTCCACTGTTTAGGCTTTCTCCCTTCAAAATTGTTGGTTGTAATCTTGCCTTGTCCAGCATATGTTCTGGTCTGCCCTCAGGGATGTTTTAACAATAGGTCCACAGCTCGCCTCCCATTACATTGTCTCCCCAGATTTTCTCTGGTCTTGATTCAAAAGTATTGAGTCTTTAAGAGTCTCCCCAAACACCCTGTTCTTAATCTGGATTCTAAACTAAGTAAGGATTACAACAAAAATTATATTGAAATCAATATATTGGCTTTATTCCTTATACATGAAAATTTCCATTAATTAAATATAAATATATGAAAATGCTCACAACAAAAAGAGATAACAATAGTCTACATATGAGAATATGACTTAGATTACCTAACAAGTGGGCTTCATATCAACAAAAGATAACACTGAATAGACTCACACCCAGCTGTGTTGTATCAGCCTAGCCACAAAGGCCATGAACTGAAAGGCATAAATACCTGGTATTTCCAGAAGGAGTTCTGTCTACACGTATTCAAGGAAAGTGCCTTCCTGGCCAAAGGGTATCTCAGCAGCAGGAAAATGTGTTTTAGGACACATTCTTTGAGGAGTAGTTCTTGATGTAAAAAAAAAAAAAATCTCTCATTCTTATTACACACACATCATACAGACTTCAAAGAATATGGATTTTTGTGTGGATTTTAGAGCTACTTACTGCAGCACTATCTTATTTTGTTAACAAGCATAATTACACTTGAAGGATAATCTTATAAATGGGAATTAAAATTACTTTATAAATTCTAAGAATAGAGTAAAAACCTTAAACCTTTCCCATAGAAATCCCTTTAAAAACCAATTGATGAACTGTTTGTAAATGAAAACTCACACATAAAATCTCAGGTAAACTACAGTTGAAATTATAACAAATCCCCCTCCCCCACTTTTCAAGAATAAGAGAATCCCTTTTCAGTCAATGGTAACAGACTACAAGAGGTAAAGTTCACAAAGTCACATATGTTGGGTTTATATCTCTCCTTAACAAACAACCCAAAACAATAAATATTGATTATCTCACAGGAATTTGTGTTGACTTGATCCAGCTGGGCCTTTTATGATTCACATGGTGGTTGTTATCTGGTGATGTATTAATCTGGAAGCTCCAACTATCTGGAACATCAAGAGAACTTTCTCAAAGTATGACAACTGGTATCGGCATCTCCTGAGAACAGGTAGGGCAACTAATTAAAGCACCTTCACTCTCCTTCAAAAAGGCCCACATATATAAGGCCATCAGATTACATTTAACCCAGCTAATTTTGTACACCAAATAACAGCATATAATTTTTATTCACATGCAATATCATTTTGTTTATCTGAAACTCAAATTTAGGTGGATGTTCTATATACAATTTTATTTGTTAAGTATGGCAATTTTGGAGGAAGACACACTGAACCTCTAAGTTTTAATGAACATCTGAGAACTCTTCCGATGGGTCAGTTCTGGAAAAAAAAATCACACTGACACTAAAGAAAAAAATCTGATAATGTCTGCTGCTGGCAGCATTAGGGGGAAATAGACACTGGCATACAGTTTTGGTTCCAAATGGTGTTATCCATTTTCTGAAACCCATTTTAATATGGGTTAATAACTTGAATGATCTTGAAACAGAAGCTCTGTTTCCACAAAAATGGAAGATTCAGAGGAGGTTCATGGCAGGACTGGAAGCAGAAGCTGTCTGAAGTCAGTGATTCTTTTATCTTTTATGAAAACATAATTCATGAATGGTTGAAACTGCTTGTAACTCACAGGAAGGTGAGAACCTCTGAAGATAAAAAAGGTAGAAAAATGAATTTCTCTAAGATAGGGAGCACGGGCAATGGATAAACATCCTTCAAAGTGTAGAGACCTGACCACTACTCTATATCTATACTTGTGTTAGCTCTGTAGATGTCCCATTAAGGCTGGACCTCCCCTTATGTCAGATTTTTTTTTTACTTGAACCAGAAGATCCACGGAGGAGGAAGGGATTTTCAGATTTCCCCTAATCACAATACACCTCGCATTCTCAGCAGAAGTGGCATCATAAAGTAGGGTCTCAAAACAGGTATTTGGGGCAAAATTGTCATAGATATTTCAATGGTTTGGGAGCCTCCAAAGGACTGTAGTATATACACAGATATAGACAACATCTATAATATTAAAATGTTCACATTCCACTGTTAAGTAGGGATTAATAGATAAAGAATGTCTAAAACAATTCCTTGGGGGAAAGGTAATAATGAAATATGGTTTGACAAAAACTATACACTGTCACCTCCCTTGCTTACTCAGCAACCTCTTTTATTTGTAGTGGTAGTAGGGGTGGTGATGTTGATGATAATAAAGTGATAGAAATGAAATTCTGCTTCTTTGGGTTAAGAGGTTTGGCTATATTTTTATGTGTATTGAATTGAGTTTTTAAGGCAATGCACAGAAATTAATTAGAAAAGCAGGTATTTCCTATGGAGAAAACTTAAAATTATTGTTTTTTTTTTTCAAACATATAGTCTGCATGACCAAAGCAGGAAACATAAAGGGAATTAATAAAAAAAGTTTTAATTTACATATTTAAATGAAGTGGATGGTGCCTATATGCCAACACTATGCTGAAGTGTTCACCCTATATTTTCTCCTAGCACTTCCAATATTTCTGGTCTAATTCCTAGGTCTTTATTCCACTTTAAATTAACTTTTAGGAAGAGTAAGAGACAGGGATCTAGTTTCATTCTTCTACATACGGATACAGTTTCCCCAGCACCATTTGTTTAAAATGCTATCTTTTCTCCAACATATGTTTTTTGGCAAATTTGTTAAGGACCAGATGACTGTATGTTTATTTGTCTCTGTATTTTCTATTATATTCCATCTGTATTCATTTCTGTTTTTATACCAATAACATACTGTTTTCATTACTATAGCTCTATAGTGCAATTTGAATCATTTATTGTGAAGCCACCCACATCACTTTTATTTTTCAGTATCATTTTGACTATTTTGGGTCTTTTATTATTACATATAAATTTTAGGTCTGTTTTTGCTCCTCAAACTGAAGATGTAAAATCAAGAATTGATCAATGGAATCACCTCAAATTGAATACCTGCACAGTGAAAAAAGAGCATGCATGACAATATATAATGATGGGGGGGTGGTGGAGGAAGAGAAGAATGAAGGAACTTTGAATGGAGTAGAGAAAAAAGGGGTGGGAGGGGATGGGGATGAAAAACAGTACAATGAAACAGACAGTATTACCCTATATATATGTATGATTACATGAATGGTGTTAATATACATTGTGTATAAACATAGAAATGAAAAGTTTTATCCCATTTGTGTACAATGAATCAAAATGTGTCTGTAAAAATTAAAAAAAATATTTTAATAAAAAAATAAGAGCATGAAGAGAGAACCTGTGGAGTGGGAGAAAACACTTGCCAGCTACTCTTTTGAATGGGTATTTATATTCATAATATATAAAGAACCAAAAAAGTTAACAGCCCCCCAGGAAGCAAATAAACAACCAATAAATGGACAAATAATCTTAACAGATATTTTTCAAAACAAAATGTAAAAGTGACCACAAATATATGAACAAATATTCAACATACTTAGCAATCAGGGAAGTGCAAATCAAATCTACCCTAAGGTTTTATCTCACTACAATTTTTATGGCAATGATCAAGAATACAAATAACAAGAGTTACTGGCAAAGTTGTGGAGGGAAAGGTACACTCGTGCATGGTTGGTGGGACTATAAAGCAGTACAATCACTTAGGAAAGCAGCATGGAGATTCCTCAAAAGACTAGGAATAGAACCACCCGATAACCCAACTCTACCCCTCTTAATACTTATCTGAAACATCTAAAATCAATATTCTACAGTGATAAATACTTAGCATGATGTATATCATTGCTATTCACAATAGCCAAGTAACGGAAGCAGCCTAGTTGACTCT